>NW_025837811.1:0-4119 GCF_002878395.1 Capsicum annuum | reverse complement strand
ACTAACCCCAGGAAGTAAAATATTTACAGCAAGATGTAAAAATCTATATGTATTAACAACAAAAAATAAAATAACGGAAAAAAATAAAATTAACAAAATACAAATAGAAAGTCCTTTCGAACAATTTGTAAAAATAACTGATAATAATGATTATAGTTATAGAGACATAGATATAGAAGAAAATTTAGAAATAATAAATGATAGAATAAGCACAACAAAAAGAATAACTTATGAAAAACCAAAATCATCAAGTTCATCAAAAAGAACAAGTTATGAAACAAGTTCAACAACTAATTTAAACCAATATTACATAACAGGAACAATAAATGAAAAGGAATATTTAATACTCTTAAATACAGGACAAGAAGAAAATTATATAGCAAGATATCTAATAAAAAATAAGGAAATAAAATCTTACAATAATATATGCTCAGATCTATCAAGAAGCTTAATAAATATTAAAAATATAACAGAAAAAGAAATAACAAAAGGAGTTAGAAAAATAAAAATAGAATTTGAAATAAAGGAAGAAATACAAAAAGCAGATATAATATTAGGAATAAAATGGCTAGAACAAGTAAAACCATATAATATAGAGCATACACAATTATCTATAATATATAATAGAGAGAAATTATTCTTAAGAAGAGCTTTAACGTGATATGAAAATGTATGTATTAATGAAGATAGTAGTAGAAGGGTATTACAGTAGATATTATATGCCTATGATATATACAGGAGCAGAAGCTAATTTGTGTAGATATAATTGTTTACCAAAATGTAAATGGGATAAATTAAAGACACCAATAATAGTTAAAGGATTTAATAACGAAGAAAGATTAATTACATATAAAGCTAAGAATGTAAAAACACAAGTATGGGATAAAATATTAACAATAGAAGAAATCTATAATTATGAGCTAACATCAAAAGATATACTTTTAGGAATACCGTTTCTAGATAAATTATACCCACGTATAATAAATAGAACGGATTGGTGGTTTACAACACCATGTAAACAGAAAGTAAGAGCAAAAAGAATTACTAATATAATAAGAAAGAAAACTGATTGGATAGAAGGAAGTGAAAAAATTACACAAAAATTAGAAAATATATAAAATACTGAAGATACACTAGAATTGGTCGTATTTTCAATAAATAAAAAGGAAATAACTATATTTTTAAGAAGTAAGATAGAAATAATTAAGAAAACATTAGAACAATTATATAGTGAAGATCCATTAAAAGAATGGGAAAAACATAAAACCACTATAAAATTTGAATTAATAGATAAAAATAGCATAATAACTCAAAAACCATTAACATATAATTTTGACGATTTAAAAGAATTTAAAATGCACATAGAAGAATTATTAGAAAAATAATACATACAAAAAAGTAATAGTAAACATAATAGCCCAGCATTTATAGTAAATAAACATAGTGAACAAAAAAGAGGAAAAAGTAGAATGGTTATTGATTATAGAAATTTAAATGCCTAAACTATGACATATAATTACCCAATACCAAATAAGATATTAAGAATAAGACAAATACAAGGATATAATTACTTTAGTAAATTTAATTGTAAAGCAGGATTTTACCATTTAAAGTTAGAAGAAGAATCTAAGGAATTAACCGCATTTACGGTACCACAAGGATTTTATGAGTGGAATGTACTACCATTTGGATATAAAAACGCACCAGCTAGATATCAACATTTTATGGATAATTATTTTAAACAATTGCCTAATTGTATAGTATATATAGATGATATACTATTATATACAAAGACAAAAGAAGAACATTTAAAATTATTAGAATAATTTAAGGATATAATAGAAAAATCGGGAATAAGTTTAAGTGAAAAGAAAACTAAAATTATGAAAAATCAGATAGAATTTTTAAGAATACAAATAGATAAAAGTGGAGTAAAAATGCAACAACATATAGTACAAAAAATAATAAATTCAAAAGAAAAATTAGATACAAGAAAAAAATTACAATCATTTTTAGGATTAGTAAACCAAGTAAGAGAATATATACCAAAATTAGCAGAAAATCTAAAGCCCTTACAGAAAAAATTTAAAAAGGATGTAGAATATAATTATAATGAAGAAGATAAAAAACAAGTTTAGAAAATAAAAATACTTTGTAAAGAATTACCAAAATTATAATTTCCAGATGAAAATAGAAAATTTATATATATAGTAGAAGCAGAAGCTAGTGAATGTAGTTATGGAGGAGTACTTAAATATAGATATGAAGAAGAAAAATTAGAACACCATTGGAGATACTACTCAGGTACGTTTAATGAAACAGAAATAAAATGAGAAATAAATAGAAAAGAATTATGCTCATTATATAAATGTTTATTAGCATTTGAGCCATATATTGTATATAACAAGCTTATTGTACGAACAGATAATACACAGGTACGTTGGTGCCTAACAAAGAAAATACAAAATTCAGTTACAACAAAAGAGATTCGGAGACTAGTTTTGAATATATTAAATTTCACATTTACAATTGAAGTAATTAGTACTAACAAAAATGTTATTGCAGATTACATATCAAGACAAAGCTACACAGACTGATATAATAGAAGAGGATACTCTAGAAAAGATATTCAACACCCTAACTATACTTCCAATGAAAGTGGACAGTATGGGTAATGAAATAGAAAAGCTAAAGACTAATGAAGTTAAACTGAAGTCTATAGCTACAAATCAGCTAACTCAGCAATGTGCAGAGCTATGTCGATCGGAAAACATTAAAATTCCAGAGCTAGAAGGAGACGTTGGGATACTCCATAAAACCCATAACGTTTATCAATCTACTTCTGCAGGTACAAGCAAAGGAGTTAGGAAAAACACAAATATGAACCTAAACAGTCTATTTGATAAACCATTTATTCCAAATACACCAAAAGATCCTATGTTCATACCCCCACAAATTACCACATACCGAGATAGTTTAAACCAAGACAAAAAGACCTACAACTATACAGCCCGAACATACATAGAAAATATTTAAAAAATACAAACCTTCTTAAATACCAACCCCAGAGCTATAAACATCCAAAAACCACATACGAATTACATAACCCAGAAACTAACCGGATATAATAAGCTAATTGCTTTACCCAAAACCAAACCAAGTTTAGTTAAAATCTGTTACAAATATGGACTACTTAGTACCATATATACCCAAGACGGAAATGAAATATCCAATATACCAGAAATATATGATTCATTTAACATTTTTAAAAGAATAATCGAAGGTAGCCTATTTTTCTAAAATTTTACACGGCACCTGCAGAGATATTGTATGATGAAGTTAAATCACCTATACAAGTTGTAAAAATAGGAATGACCCGAGATATGATTATACCAGAAGATATTATTCCACAACCAGAAATACGTAGAATTGAGATACTAAATTTTTATGCAAATAAGAGAATTGTAGAACTATCCACAATTCTTCAAGAGTTAGCAAACACTTATCGCAACAAAAATTCCATATGGAGTTATTATTCAAGAGGTAATGTAATAGTATACTCAAATTCAAAGGAACTACGAGAAGCAGATATAGAAGACATTAGGCAATGGATCTTGACTTTACTCAATCCAGAGAAAAAACCTATTTCCAGAGCCATTAGAGAAAAATTTATTTTGGAAGAATTATTAACCAGATATTGCAAGTTAATTGGACATAAATATCCAGACCATCAATGTTCAAAATGTAATGGAGAAGATAATATTATCCCAGAAGTTCAACTGGAATAGAAGAAGATAAAAGCGACAGATGGAAGATGCAAGATATGAAGCAATAATGGAGATACAGAGCAATAAAAAGAAGATAACTATGGATAAAGAAAGAAAACAAAGAAAGTAATTCAAGGAGAAAAAGAAATATGGAAGATTTAAAATAGCTAGATAGCTTTATGTAATTATCATGTAACTAGCGATAGGCTTTTTGACTTTTCTTAGTCTTTTTTGGCAAGTAGTGCCATTATTAGATTTTTGGCAAGTAGTGCCATTATTAGATTTTTTGGAAAGTAGTGTCATTATTAGATTAGACATTAGCTTTAGGACTTGACAGAGACATTTTTTTTTT
>NW_025837810.1:0-2848 GCF_002878395.1 Capsicum annuum | reverse complement strand
TGGTGGTAAGTCTAGGAATGATCTCACATACGTAATAGGCTAGGCGCTGCCTATGCCAACATGGGCGATAGGCTAGGCGCCGCCTATACCATAGCCTATGCTCACTGCCTCACATAGGCAATAGGCTAGGTGCCGCCTATGCCAACATGGGCGATAGGCTAGACGCCACCTATGCCAACATGGGCGATAGGCTAGGCGCCGCCTATGCCATTTCCTATGCTCACTGCCTCACATAGGCAATAGGCTAGGCGCCGCCTATACCAACATGGGCGATAGGCGAGGTGCCGCCTATGCCAACATGGGCGATAGGCTAGGCGCCGCCTATACCAATATAGGTGGTAGGTTAGGCGCCGCCTACTTATGCTTAGGCAATTCTATAGGCACCGCCTATCACCGTAAATGTTGCCTAATAACCCGTTTGTCAATGGACCAACCCGACCCATGTCTCATCTTTTTAATATATCCTCTACCCTTAAACACCACTCAATTTTTATTAAACCTAAGCGCCGCCCAAGAACCCTTGCCCTCTCCAAGCTTTTCTCTTTTCTAATCTAATCCTGCAGGCTCACCTTTTCGATTCATCACGAATTAATCATCAAGTAAGTTGTTCTTTCATGTTTCGTAGTTGTTTCAGTGCTACGCTTATAATGGTTAACTAGATTTTGTAGTAGTGCTTAGTGATAAGAGTATGATTAGTTTGTTATGATTTTTTGAAGAATACATCTCATTGAGTGAAAAGATTCTCGTAGGTAATCTTGATTTTACTCTGGCATATATTGATTGGTATTCACTGTCATAATTTTTTTTTTATTATGGAGTTGAAATATTGAAGTTTAATGCATAATTTTTGGAATTGTAAGCTTGACTATGCTAGTGACTCGTTCATCGATGTAATGCTCATGGTTAACCAAAAGCATAAGATTGTGTAATTGTTTCTATGCTATGGCATGATAAGATTTCTATGTGGTAGTCTTGTTCAAAGATTGCATTGCTCCAATGAAATAAAGTTGGAAATGATAGTCAAGATTACAGGACCATTGTGTGTTGCTTCTCTATATCAAACTGAGAAAGTGTTATGTAAAGTGAAGGGTTGAAAGTGTGACTGTGCTAATAATGTTGTTGGCACATACCATCTAAATGTATGTCGATGAAGTCTGAGTAATCGACATCACTCACTCAATTAGTTTGTGCAAACAAATTAAGTGTGGGGTGGTGCCATCACTATTTTCTTTTTCGATTATAGTGAATTTTACGAAATAAGACTAACATGACCATATTATGATCTCAGGTAACATGGCTCTGAAAGGATGCAAGGAAAGGAGAAAGCATCTACCTCACAAAAAGGTCAAAAAAGGTCAAGAAAGGACCAGGCTGATTCCTTCTCTCTTCAAGTGCCTCGATGCACTTTTGGGATCAAATGGGTTCTGGAGGAGGAAGGGAAGGAATGGTAGAGAAACAATAAAGTGAAGAAATATGTACATGTGGAGTTGATGCAGAAGGAAAGTTTAGCAAAGAACTGCCCTCACATTTTGGCAAAGATTATGACACTAAATCTTGACTTTATCTTTCGAGACCTGGGCGAATGTAATCTTGATTTGACTCGAGAGTTTTATTCCAACTGGTACTCAAGGACTATGGGAAATGAAGTAAAGATTCGGGGGCAAGTCTTGCAATTGAACGCTGATTTCTTCAACTCTTTCCTGGGTACTCCAAGTGTGGATCAATCACTACTCAAGGAGATCTACAACAGACCTCCCTACAGATCCATCAGACATATGTTGTGTGGATCAAGGTCCATGACCCGGTGGACTCGTCATAAAGATAATGGTCGGCACAATACTTACCCATATGCTTGTTTGAACAGAGAAGCTCGTATATGGTTAAGAATAGTCAATTCCTGCTTGATTCCTGGGACACAATACACTAAGGTCATGCGTGATCGAGTCTGCTTGGTATATGCTATAATGACGAATGTTCCCATCAACATTGGTGCAGTTATACGAATGTCGATGCGAAAAGCAAGGGTGCACAAAAGGTCTTATTTTAGTTTCGACAATTTATTGACTGCAATTTTAAGGAAAGACCACATTGAGGAGGAGCCAGCATACCATAAGTTGCCACACAACCCGAAGAAGGTAGATCTCATGAAAATCAAAGATCCAGAAACTGGTCAAGGCATTAACCTGACCACTGCTGAGAGACATGCTCGAGATGAGAGTTTTTTTCGCCATCTGTATGGCATGACTAGGTTCACTATGATGAATGGGGGTCGTGTGCTGACTGATGCAGAGCTTCGGCAGTTGGACTATGACTACTCGCTTAATGAGCATGCTCGGGCCATGTGTGGAGTGGGGGTAAATTTTGAAGAACCTCTAGATGATGATATACCGACAGACGATGATCACCAGCTGCTAGACTCTGATGTGGAGGGCAACTCTGATGATGAAGACTCTGATGATGATTCTGATGCAGGGGGTATGACCCCGGATGTAGAGGAGGAGTCTGACTAACCAGGTTTTTGCTTATTTATTTACACTAAGGGCAGTGTGTTCCTTCTTAGTATGGGGTGTTGCACTGCGTACTGCTTGCCCACATTTATTCTATAGTCGTTTTGATTTAGTCGTAGTTAGTTAGTTGTAATTAGCCAGATTTTGCATGAAATTGTTCTTATAGACGGCATGACATTATAACAGGAGTTTGTGCTGAATCACTACTATTGAAATATTTAGGCTCTAAGTTGTGACTCACTCTGTGATAATTGTTTGTAGTTTAATTCATTTATCTGTTGGGTCAAGAATCTATAATGCTCCTAATTAAGTTGACCATGGCACATGGTCAACTTAATTAG
>NW_025837809.1:0-1434 GCF_002878395.1 Capsicum annuum | reverse complement strand
GGAGGAGGAATGTTTCAAAAGAGATGATGCAGATGCTAATAGCCCTTTCACCGAAGAGCTGGTCAAAGCCTTTAGCATTGATCGTTATCCTGTGAGAATGCAGTGCGATGGTGCTGCAGATTTAACGGATGATTTTGTGGTTAAGTCAGCCATGGGAAAATCTTTCGACGCCTTCAGAAAAATACTTTAAGAACAAATATTGGATGCTTATTTCATGGAAAGCTGCTTTGGGAAATATCTTGATTTGCCGGAGGACAACAATGCTCGTTTCCAAATGAAAATGGTATATGAACTTTTCAAGCGTAGGTTTATGTATGAAAACAAAGATAAGATGGATGAGGTGTGGATAAATTACTGTGGCATGCCTATTTGTTTTGGTTGGATGGAGTTTGCCACGGTTACTGAACTAAAATGTTATCCTCCTTCTCAAGTTGTACCTATTCTAACCCAAAAAAGCACCCGCACACCCAAAAAAGGCAAAGGCAAAGGCAAATCATGTGATCGCGATGACCTGGTGTCATTGTTGGTCCAAGCTTCAAAAATAAAAATTTGATAGAAGCGTTGAAAGGTAAAGGACTTTCAAAGAAGCACAAGCAGTCATTATGCTTGGTTTGGTTTGTACATAATATTCTTTGGGCTAGAGACGTTAACAACAACATAAGCCTCGATTTAATAAAGCTCTCTGAGGATCTTGAGGCGTTTAACAGCTATCCATGGGAGTATAAAAGCTTTAAAATGACTGTCCAATATTTGTTGACTCCGTTAGCGCCAAAGACAGTCAACTTATATGGCTTCCCATGGGCTTTCATGGTAAATGTTTCTTTCTTCTATTATGATATCATTTATATTTTTCACTCAATAATAGTTTTGATTTATTGGCGTTATTTTATAGGCTTGGACGTTTGAAGCCATTCCTTATTTGAGACAACAAGTGAACTACCAGGAAGGAGTTTCCTGTCCAAGAATCTTGAGATGGTTGTCGGTCAAAACTCATAAAAATGCAAAATTTCTTTATCTCTTCAACCAACCGAAGGATGCAGTAAGTATAATTATAATTAATTTTTTCTTTTAATTAATATTTTTTTTTGAATGATCTAATCATCATTCTAATATATGTAATGATTTATGTTAGAATGTGCATCCGTCGCTAGTTCTGACCAATCGAGAGTTGAAGATGCCATTTTTTCTTACTTTACGGTCTGTGCAAACTTTATCGGACCCTAAGGTCATCGATAGAATAAAAATGGAATTGTTTGGAGCAACAACCATTACAAGAAAAATAATTTTGGAGGGTAGGCTTGTTATTGTTGATGGAGCTGTTGGTGGTGGTAGTGGTGCTGCTGTTGGTGCTAATGATGCTCCTCTTACAGTATTTAAAGCAAACCATTATGAGTATGATCATACTCATAATGGTTTGCTTTAAATACTGTAAGA
>NW_025837808.1:0-1046 GCF_002878395.1 Capsicum annuum | reverse complement strand
TATCAACTTTTTTTTACAAATGAGTTTATTTAGGTTCCATTAATGGAGGGATTAATAACAATAGGGGTGGATTGTCAGGGTCAATGGGTCGAGAAGAGCAATCGATATGTATGACATTGGAAGGAGGGTGAAATACTAGAGACGATAGCTATGACAGTCCAAAGTGATGTTTCGTATGATGATTTTGTGAACTTAATCATCAGCTTTTGTGGACTAAATTATCAATCGGAAGAATTCGCCATAAGCTACATGCACAGCTCCTTTGAAAATCAGAGGGTACTGCCTTTCAAGATAACCGATCAAGTTCGGTTGTGTTCTTATCTAAGTGATTCAACCAGGCCGGTGTTAAGGGTATACATGGTTGAAAAGATGAGAGAGAATGAGAACCAGAACGTAGAAGAAGAAGAAGAAGAAAAAAAATTAGACTTCTTTGATGATAGGTTGGATAATCTAGACATGAATATTCCAAATGATGATCAAACACCTACACCCGTTGATGCGACCAATACGATGTGCAGTTCTTCTCAATTGACATAATCTGGAAATCTTCAAGACGATGGGATCGACTTTTTTATTGGAATGTCATTCAAGGACAAGAATGAACTATCTAACACTTTGTTTATTTATTGCTTGAAAAAAGATTTCAGAATAAAGAAGGTGATTAATTCGAGCAGTGTCTTTTGCTTCAAATATGCTAATTCGAACTGTAAGTGGTGGTTGGGAGTGGTGAAGTACGCAAGTTCTGACAGATTCGTCATTCATAAACATGAAAAGCATCACACATGTGGTTCGGAGCACATCTTGGACCAAAATCCTCACGCCACGGCAAAGGTCCTTGGTGAATATTTCAGGAGTAGTTTCTCCGAAGGCAAAGGCCCTTCAACAAGGCTTATGACCAATTAACTCCTTACAGATTTGGATGTCTTGGTCAGTTATTGGAAGGTATATACGACCATGGGGATTGCCAAGGACCTGGTTTCGAGGATACTTGAGCATGGGTATGAAGTCTTGGATGCTTACCGTTACATGATTGAGTCCACAAATCC
>NW_025837807.1:0-1527 GCF_002878395.1 Capsicum annuum | reverse complement strand
CCCTTTTTCGACTCCAAAAAGATGGTTATAATTTAATGTTCGAAAGAATTTTATTATTTAAGTGACAAAAAATGAAAATTTATTTCGGATAAGAATTATTAACATTTTTTATTCAGAGTCGCCACTTGGCATAATCTGGTGTGCCAAGTCACCATTGGAAAATCCTTTTCAAAACCATTTGACTCTTTAAACTGGTTTGCGAGCAGAGATTCCGGCTAAGGAATTCTGTTGACCGAGGGGAAGGTGTTAGGCACCCCTCGATCCCGCGGTTCAACCACGGTCGCGTGGTAAAGTGTATCGACTATTTTTTGACACTAAGAAATGTATAAACCACACCAAAGCACGCAAAATGATCAAACAAGAAACAAAACAAAACAATCCAAAATGTGAAGTCCAGTCCAATTATACAGTCCAAAAATAGAAAAATACGAAAATATAAATCCTATTCTAAACTAAATCTAGACTAAGCTCCAATGCCTTACCCGATGCCGCGACCCTTCATCACGATCATTTTCCGCCAACATGATACGTCGGGGCATTCCCCGGTGAATAAGTACAGAAGAACTCGGGGCATTCCCCGGCTAAATGAATACATTTGAATCGAATGCGATAAAATAGAAAATATTCAACACATACTCCTCATTCAAACATCCAACGAAACACTTATTTCTAAATTTTGCCTACCCGAACCTACATTTGCCTATCTATTTCAACAAAATTCATGCTTATTCCAAATTAAACCGCTAATAATGAATTAAAACAAATACGTATTCACTTTTATCAATTTTAATTCCGCCTCAAACAACCAATTTTGATTCTCCAAACGAGATATCATTTCATCACATAATCCATAATCAATCCACAATCAAGGGAATCAAATATCAAACCAGAACAACAACAATTCACATCATCACGAATCAACCAACACACAATATTAGAATCAATGCATCGGATACCATCAACAATAAAACAAAAAAGGTAAAGAGTAGAATTAGACCTCGATGACGACTTTATTTCAAATATCAGTCAATCAAAAGACGAAATCCGCGTACCGAAGAACCTCAATTCGAACCTCGACTACGAACTTTCCAAATCAGTTAAGAAACAGCCTAGAAATACGATAACCCAAATCCCGACCCGAGCAAAATAAATCTACGAACAGAATCGACGAACAACTGAGAAAGAACACTGAAGTATAGCCCGACCAGAACAAATTCTCAAAGAGAAGCGGATACCGAAACCAGAAATTCAAGAAAAGAAAGAGTGGAAAACCAATAAAGCCGGAGCTCCGGCTAGCTCCGATGATGGCGAAGTGAACGAATTCCAGGACCTAGCATTTTTTCAGTGAAATTTCTCCTAAAATCGAGGAAAAACGGGGAGATTTGGGGAGTTTAGGGACTGGGGAAGGCATGTTCGATGAATCGGAGCCGATTTTGGCAAATAATTTCATCGAAAAACGTGATAAGACGGCCAGAAAGCTTGAAAAAAATAGTGGGAAATCCTCCGATGGACTGATCTCGCCCTTCT
>NW_025837806.1:0-1025 GCF_002878395.1 Capsicum annuum | reverse complement strand
AATTATTTATGGCAACAGTAGACTCAGAGGTCTTAATATTATGTTTTTTGAAAAAACTAAATTTTCCGATTTGATAAATCGTGTTAAAAGACTCTTCCGGAATACTCCAGTTCTGAAGATTATTTTCGATAGTAGCAATCGGAGTTGCTTTAGAAGATAAGTTGATAGTATTTTTTGTATGAATGTTGGGATTCATATTTGAAAATACTGTCTAGAGACTGACTGGGAAAGCAAACAATTTTCACATAAGAAGGCATAAAACTGTTATCAACTATGATAGAACCTGTAATAAATTAAAACAATACATCGAAGGCATATGGGATCTACCTTAGTCTTAATGGCTTTATAACAGACTTATCCTAAGTGTTATCTTAGTGACGGGACTACAAATAGGGTCGAACACTTTCCTTAGCTGAGACCACACTTTCAGGCTGACCAACGTCTAAGACCGGAGACTAATCGGTTCCTTCAAACACTTTAGAAAAGATGAATACCCCATACTAAAAGAAAATCCCATTATAAGACATGATATATTAAATTAATTTATTAAAAGTATAATCATAGTTGAATAAAGGCATATGCTACTTATATGAAAATAGTTTTCCCATGCTCTAGACAGATTATGTACTTAGCTGCTCATGCTGAGTATACAATCTGCCAACATAAGTATGAAACATAAGTTCATACTTATCATGAGCTTATGTTGTGCCATAAGGCATGCACCGCATTGCCCATCACCTAAGCTAGGCTGGGCGGCGCATTGCCCATCGCCTAAGTTAGGCTGGGCGGCACCTAACCCATTGCCTAAGCTAGGTTGGGTGGTGCATAACCTATGGAATAACCATTCCAGTAGCCTTAGGCGATTTTCTAGGTGACGCACTCCACTTTGCAAAGCCATAACTTTTTGCTCGGCTATCGGATTTTGGTAAAATTGGTATCGTTGGAAAGCTAATTCGATTCTCTACAATTTGGTGGGTATTGGGATGAAAAATTCCATGTATACAAAAAGTTATACACATTTAAAG
>NW_025837805.1:0-3638 GCF_002878395.1 Capsicum annuum | reverse complement strand
GAGGACAATATGATTTGATCCATTTATTTATTTCTTCAGTTCAGTTTTACGAAGTTAGTTGGAGACATGTTCCTTCAACTCCTTATTCAGACAGTTTAGAGGCTTTCAGATCTACTTTCAAATTTATGTTCAGATTTACGTTCAGACTTAGCTTTCGAATTGAGTTGTTTTGGGTATTTTAACCCACATGGTTTTATTCAGTTGAACCTTATGGCCTTATATTTCTATGTATTCCGCATTATTATATCATAATTTGCAATATACAGGTACAGATATTAGTCATGGGTTAGCTTGTGGTCGCTCGAGGTCTTGAGCAATGTGTATCATTCCAGTTCAGCGAATTGGGGTGTTACAAACTTGGTATCAGAGCCTAAGGTTCAATAGAGTCCTAGGAAGTCTGAAAGCCGTATCTAGTAGAGTCTTGTACATGGGTGTGTTGCGCGCCACATTTATGTGCGGGAGGCTATAAGATGTTTTAGGAACAGTCCCCTTTCTTCATTATTCATGTCATACTAGTGAGCATAATCACAAGTTAAACTCTCAGTCTAATCCATACTTCTCTAATTCCAGACCATGGCCCCCAAGAAAAGAAACCAGCCAGCTCCTCAGCTCGAAGATCCTTTGGGCGAACATGTTTCCCATGTGGAGTTTAGAGCAGTATTTACCATACGTGCTCAGTCCATGGCTGCACAGAATGAACGACCAGTTATTTTGGCTAATCCAGTGGCCACTCCCAAAGCAGCTAGGGTTCAGGACTTCACCCGGATGAACCCTCCAACTTTTCATGGGTCTAAGTCTGATGAGGACCCTCAAGAGTTCATTGACCAAGTCCAGAAGGTCATTGACATCATGGGTGTTACTTCTATTGAGAGTGTTGAGTTAGCCGCCTACCAGTTATAGGATGTTGCTCATGATTGGTACAAACAGTGGAAGTCTGAGAGATTAAATGATACAGGCCCTATCAAGAGGGAGGAATTTATCACAGCCTTCTTAGACAGATTCTCTCCCCAAGAGCTGAGGAAAGCCAAAGTTCTTGAGTTCATCAACCTCAGGTAGGGGAATATGAAGGTTAGGGAGTGTTCTCTCAGATTTACTCAGCTAGCTATGTATGCTTCTCATGTAGTTGCAGACAATAAAGCTAAGATGAGCAAATTCGTGTCAGGGGTCAACGATAGTATGGTAAATGAGTGTAGGTCTACGATGTTGATTGGTGATATGACCTTAGCAAGACTCATGACCCATGCCCAGCAAGTAGAAGAGCAGAAGTTTAAGACTAGAGAGAGGCAGAACAAGAGAGCAAGGTTGGGTAATTTCAACTTTTCTCACCCCAAGTTAGATGGAGGAAACCATTCACAGTTTCGCTCTAAGTCAGCCATTCCAGCTCCTTCTTCTGCCAGCGCTCCAGTGCTGAAGTTCATAGATGGCAATATAAATAAAGTGTTAGGCCCTAAATCTTAGGGCAGTGTTAGCAGTGCCCGAATGAATCTCCTTTATCAGACTTGTGGTAAGAACCACAAGGGCATTTGTAGAGCCGGTAGTGATATCTGTTTTGGTTGTGGCAAGCCAGGCCATAGGATTAGGGAGTGTATGCAGTCAAGTATTCAGGTTCAGCAAAATCATTCTACAACTCAGTCCAACCGCCCGAATCAGTAGGGTGCCATTTCCAGTGCTACTAGTGGGCAATGCCCAAACATACTCTATGTTCTTCAGTCCCGGCAGGATCAGGAAAATTCTCCTGATGTCGTTACTGGTACGTTACAGATTTTCCATATTCATGTTTATGCTTTGCTAGAGCCAGGTGCATCTTTGTCTTTTGTTACTCCATACATAGCAAGCGATTTCAGAATCAGTCCCAAAGTCCTAGCAGAGCCCTTCTCAGTCTCTACCCCAGTGGGTAAAACCATCATAGCCCAGCGGGTATACAGGAACTGCTCGGTTATGATATCTCAGAAATCCACGTCAGCAAATTTAGTGGAGTCAGAGATGACTGATTTTGATGTCATTCTCGGCATGGATTGGCTTCATTCCTGCTATGCCACAGTCGACTACAGAAATAGGATAGTTCAATTTCAGTTCCCGAATAAGCCCATCCTAGAGTGGAAGGGTAGCATTTTAGTGTTCAGGCGTCAATTTTTTTTCTATCTTCAGACAAGGAAAATGATTTCTAAGGGGTGTATGTATCATATCGTGCATGTTAAAGATTCTAGTTCTGAATCTCCCAGCCTCAAAATAGTCCTTGTTGTTAATGAATACTCAGATGTCTTTCTTGAAGATCTTCCAGGCATTCCTCCCAAAAGGGAAATAGACTTCGGCATAGACCTTCTTCGGGATACTCAACCTATTTCTATTCCGCCATACAGAATGGAACCAGCAGAACTCAAGGAACTGAAAGATCAGTTGAAGGATCTGTTAGATAAGGTATTCATCAGACCCAGCATTTCCCCAAGGGGTGCGCTAGTATTATTCGTGTGCAAGAAAGACAATTCTCTCAGGATGTGTATTAATTATCATCAACTCAAAAAGGTCACAGTCAAGAACAGCTATCCTCTTCCCAAGATTAATGATCTATTCGACCATCTTCATGGTGATAGTTACTTCTCCAAGATAGACCTCAGATCAGGCTATCATCAACTCAGAGTTAGAGAATATGACATTTCGAAGATAGTTTTTCGTATTCAGTATGGTCACTTCAAATTTTAAGTCATGTCATTTGGTCTTACCAATGCCCCTGCAACTTTTATGGATTTGATGAACCGTGTGTTTAAGCAGTACTTGGACATGTGTGTCATAGTATTCATAGATCATATTCTGGTCTATTCTCGCATAGAGCGTGATCATGAAGACCATCTCAGGATTGTTCTTCAGACTCTCAGGGATCACCAATTATTTGCTAAGTTCAGCAACTGTGAATTTTGGCTAAGATCAGTAGCATTCCTTGGCCATATTATTTTCGATGATGGAATTAGAGTAGATCCTTTGAAAACTGAGGCAATAAGAAACTATCCCAAACCCGTATCTCCATTAGATATTAGAAGGTTCTTGGGTTTGGCTGGCTATTACAGACGGTTTTTTAAGGGATTTTCTTCTATTGCATCTCCCATGTCCAGATTGACTCAGAAGAAGATTAAGTTTTAGTGGTCAGATTCATGCGAGAAAAGCTTTCAAGAGTTGAAGACTCGACTCAGCTCCACTCCATTTCTAGCTATTCCAGATGGATCATATGGTTTTATAGTCTATTGTGACACATCCAAAGTGGGTTTAGGTTGTGTCCTCATGCAGCAGGGTAAGGTCATAGCCTACGCCTCCAGACTATTAAAACCATATGAGAAGAATTATCCTACTCATGATCTTAAGTTAGCAGCGGTAGCTTTTGCCTTGAAGATTTGGAGGCATTATCTCTATGGAGTTCATGTAGATGTCTTCACAGACCATTAAAGCCTCCTGTATGTCTTTTCCCAGAAAGATCTCAATCTTCGCCAGAGAAGGTGGTTAGAGCTCTTGAAGGATTACGACATGAGTGTTCTTTATCATCCGGGCAAGGACAATGTTTTGGTCGACGCTCTCAGTTAACTCTCCATGGGTAGTGTTTCCCACGTTGAGGATAGTAAGAAAAAGATGGCTTAGGAGATCCATCAGCT
>NW_025837804.1:0-1685 GCF_002878395.1 Capsicum annuum | reverse complement strand
CAATCTAAATAATATGCAGGAAGTTTCAAACCTGAAATCCTCCATTTGAAAGATTATTTGTTCAACCAATCGGCCAGCTTTATAGGTGTTAAATCAATATATATATTTACCTCAGTAAGTGAGAAAAAATAAACAATTAATGGTGGCCTGTCTTGAATGGCATTATTGTTGTGGAAAATGTATATCCGTTGTAACACCCCGCAAAAATCGTCCATGCGTTAGCTCGTGGTAATATGCTCTTAGAGTTAAATGACTAAAATTGTGTCAAAGAAACTTAGTCTCATTTTTTACTTCGAAAGTGAGTAAAGTTTAAACCATATATAATTTCCCTAATTTCGACTTTTTATCATGTGGGAAATTGAATGAGCTTTCCGTCAATATAAGATTCGCCCAAATCCGATACTCGGGCAAAAAGTTATGGCTAATTTATGATGGTGGCCTGTCATGAATGGCATTATTGTTGTGGAAAATGTATATACATAATACACCAGTTATATGAAACAAAAAGACAATCAAACGTTTAAAGTACATGATAAGTAAATATCATTGATATAGTAAGAAAAAATATTTAATTCATGTAACCCATGTGTGAAGAGTTTTACGTCAGTAATTTAAGGAATTAGTGATTTCTTTATAATGACACGTGTAATTCTTTCCGAGTTAGCTTTTGAGATTGAACTAAATTCAAGATTTATTTAATTCTTTACCTGGTATTAAAGTCAAACCAGTTTCTTCTGATTCCAATGATAGATGGATGGTCCGGTAACATATCGTCGAGTGTACTTGACTCTAATTATGACTAGTGTAGGGTGTGTTGTTTGGTACAAGGTGGACCATATCTAAAAAAGTTTATTCCTATCCCTTACCCTTTCTTTTCAATGTTATTAATTCCCAAAATACTAATATATCCTCGTGTATACAGTTAGTTGTCCAACTACTTTCTTCCTCCGACTTCTTTAGCCACTTCCACATCTGTTGCTCCAAAGTGATAGTGCCATCGAAAGATAGAGTGTTTGTTATGAATCGGTAGAAATAAAGTAAACCACAAGCAAAATAATAAACAAGAACACACAGATTTACATGAAAACTCTTGCGTGAAAAACCACGGGCAGAGGTAGAGAGTTTGTTTCACTATAATGAAAGGAGAGGAGTACAATGTGGAGAATGAGTATTTTCTGAATACACAAAATAACTCACTAAATGCACTTATATAATACGTTCCTAGGCCTGGCCCGATCCCTACGCTACCACCACAGACCTCATTGAAAATCATAAATATGGGTCGCACCACAAAACTTTCAGGGCTGGCTCAACATAATTTGGGTCACAACTCTAACAGTGTCAAACAGTCAACTTCAATACCTAAATTCATTCATCCAAAAACTTTTCCATTCACTGATCCGTGTCTGCCTCCTTGCTTTAACTAAGACTTTTTGAATAGTGACTTGGCTGGCTTTCGAGTTGGGAAAGATAAGAAGAGAGATATAAAGAAGGAAGAGATAGAGCAAAAGAGCACATAGTGAAACAACTGAAACTCAATATGGGTCAATTAGTGGAAATGGGAAATGATACGAGACAGGCCACAAAGACACCAAAACAGTCCACAAACGTCACAAATTAGTCCACAAAGAACAAGATACAAAACGGCCACAAGAAAAGAAGCACAAAACATAAACGATTTGCTA
>NW_025837803.1:0-5938 GCF_002878395.1 Capsicum annuum | reverse complement strand
GAGGATCTAGATGTACTTACATCAAGGACTAAATACTGAGCTTTACTACTTTGTACTTAAAGAATTAGAGATCAACCTCTCCAATGGATGATTTCAGAAGATATTATCAATGATAAGAAATATGAATATATCTAAATCTTACAACAAGGATACTTAATAGAATTTGAGATTGTAAATCAAGCCTATCTGGTGGCATATCTCTGAATATGATATCAAATAACTGTATATGAGACAAAGCTTATCTGACAGAATGGTCCTTGAATTAATAGAACTATCTGAGTTCCTCATAAAGATAGATGACTGTATCTGACAGTCCTAATTTCTGAAGATTTACACAAAATTTTAAATTATAACTAAAACTGTGGGAAGTAGTTACTTAATCGACATGCCCCGACCTACCACAGGTGGGGTACAACCTATAACCCCAGTTGGAAGGGTGTCAATAACGTACCATAGGTAAAGACCTCTCTCTGGTTAATCCTCTCTAACGGATGACCCTTACCAGGCAGTCGACCTAAGGCAATATAATAGTCAAATACTCTCTCTCTAGATGTGACAACCTTTTCCTAATAGTGACTCCTGTATCCTGCGCTGGCTATATAGTTCTACAGGTCAGGGATCGCTACTAATGACTCTGGCCTCTCTCTCTCGCTGACAGAAAAAGCCGCCATCCCTTCCCTCCCTTAGTGCTAGTTTCTACTCCCAACTTAAATAATCTGACTAAAATCTTAACTAAATCAAATACTAATCATATTTATCCAAAGATCTAACTGAGCTACAGAGAGATCACTTAGTTCTGTATCTGACAAAAATGGTATTGAATCACGGTATCTGACTGGCGATATAGGGCTTGAATAGATTATTCGCTCACTTTTGAGATTAGTATTGAACACTTGCATACTATTGGATCTGAGCTGATTGCAGGACTGAGGCGAGATTACTAGCGATAACTGAGATTACTGAGCTTTCTCTGCAATTATCTGAAGATATAGAGTTCTATTGCTCATTGAGTTTTGAGAATCATGCTTCGACTAGAATTATCATGAAACTTACACGGTCTCTAGACAATAGCTAAACTATCGGGTATAAATACCCGCAGGACTTGATAACATAAAATAAAGCATAATCATTCCTCCACCATCACAACTATTCATTCATCATCATCGCAATCATTCACTCATCATCACAGTCATTCATTCATCATCATTATCATCAGAGCATCTCTTCAATTATTTATGAATCATAACATACCTTCACATTTTGCAATCATTAAGGGATCACATCAAGCATTTAGGAAACATCACCGTATACTATCATAAGAAAACATGCTAATAGATTATACTTCCTTCAACAAGGTCTTACCTCAAGTACTTCACACCTAAATCAATCTTGACATGTATTTGGACATCACATAATTTGGGAAAAACTTCATACTATCATGTCTCAACTTACTTGCTAACCACTTGGCATGTACTAAAAGCATAACATATATTAAAGAGCATATAATTGAGGAATTTACTACCATCACATCTTCACTTATTCTCTAAATTCCGTCAAAAATCACTAGACATGCATGGGTTCACACTTATTTGGGTAGTTCCTACCATCATGGAATAATTCATCCACTCAGGCATTTTATCAAACACTAGGCATGCATAAACTAACTAACAATTTGGGGTTTCATCTTCAACATACTACATTGTCCCTTTTATGCTTCACCTATGCTTTTTTATCAAACCTATGGGGAACATGCTCAACCATTTCTACACCCAAATGTCATGAAAACATCACATAAATTCCACATACTAGGGTCAAAGCTCATAAATATTTGTACACAATCACGAATAAAAAATCAAATTCATAATGAACATGAATTTCAATGCATACAAATCATGGAATCTCATAAGCATAAAAATCTTGATGTTTTAAAAAGGGTTCTTGAGCTTCTTGGATGAAAGGGACCCAAGAATCAACATCTACACACCTTGGGAAGACTCCTTTCTTGAAGGCCTTTGGAAGGATTTCTTGATTTCCCTAGATCTTTCTTGATTTTTGTTGAAGAAGAAAGAAGGATTTTGATTTTAGTAACCCTAATTTTTTGGAAGTGGAAGAGAAAATGAGGCTAAAGACCCTTGGTCGGGTATTTATAGAGGCTCGGGAAAAGGGAAAAATACCTAAAAGCCCTTGGAATTAAGCTAGAAAATCCCAATTTTATAGGTTGGCATAACGTGCCATAATCTCGCAAGCTCACTGGAAAATAGACAATTCGGACTGCATGATGGAGCAATGCAGTGGATATCGCATTGCCCCCTGGATTGAAAACTGGAACTATACCATGATGTGGTGGAATCATGGAGTTTTACTGAATTTTTACAATTGCCATTTTAGCTAGCTCCGCGATGCGCTAAGGTGCCAAGTGGTACACTATTTTACTAAAATGGCTCTAACTCTTCACCCGCGTGTCCGATTTAGGTAATTTTGTTATTGATGGAAAGCTTATTCAATGATCTACATGAAAAAAGTAGAAATTAGGGAAATTCCACACGATTCAAAATATTTCATACTTGAGAAGGTATTTTTGAAACTTTTAGACTCAGATTTCTGCTTTACTGAATATTCTCTAAGGCTCAGACTCGAAGAGGACTCTGCGGAGCATTACATTATCTCCCTTTGGGAACATTCATCCTAAAATTTCACTTGATAGACTGAGAATATAGATCAACTGAAATTACTCAAGGAATGCGAATATCTTAGAACATGACTACGCAATTCGAATAACTGACATATAGAGTTCTCGTACTGGTCATGCATATTAGATGCATGTAATATTCAGCTGAATCTAATCATAGATGATTATCATAACACACATGCATATCAAATGCAAGGACTCATAACTGGGCTGATCACATCGATGAAAAACTAAACACACGTTGACAAGATGAACTTTTTCTACTGACTGTGAATATCCAATGCATGAATGTCTGACTGAACTGACATTTAAAGGCATGACTAATAATGCAATAGCAACTGATGCTTACCTTATGGGGAAGATCTGAACATGCATTTGGATGAATCTAATGACATGCAAACATCATAATACTATGGGGTATCTTCCCCTTAGGACTCTATGTCCCCTCTAAAAATACTTTGCTGAAATACTGGGTCGGTGCACAGGGCACCTACAAACAGGGTCATGATTGACCAATGGAGATCTGAAACTCATGCATGTCTCATGATAACATATAATCTCAAATGATCTATCAATGCATATCATAAAGATGAATGGCTCATAACATACCTGGGTCTATTTCAGGGAGTCTTTCTAGATCAAGATGAACTTGAAGCGCATGAAGTCTACCACTTTAAGTTAGCACTCTACATTCTCGCATTCTATAGCCTGGCTCACCACACCCAAAGCAAACCTCACTACAGGATCTATACACACCTTTGTGCACTTGCCACACTCTCCACAACATGGATAGGCATGAACACCACTAGCACAGCTTGCGCTAGCGCCTGAAAAGCTGCCCAAAACTCTACATATCACACACTCTCATTTTCAGGATCTACTGGCTGTGGGGGATGGTCGTCAACCCCATGAACAAAGTCTTTGTGAAGAATCATACTCTGTAATTGGAAGAAAATGTGGATTAGACTATGGATCAACTTGAGCTCATGCTCACTTGTATGATCTGAATACTGAAAGAAGGGAAACTATTCCTAAGAACATCATGTAGCCTCTTGTACATAAATGTGGCACACTACACACCCATGCATAAGACTCTACTAGATACGGCTTTTCAGACTCCCTAGGACACTCTTGAACCTTAGTCTCTGATACTAAATATTTAACACCTCGAGAACCCATCCCAAGTGGTCACATGGTGATTATGACTCCGAATGACACATGCTATCCTTTTTCTAATATATTTACCTGTGCACTACTTATTATCTGGAATAAATGCAAAATTTGGCCATAAGGTTTAGCACATCTATACATACTCAAAACTGAAAACTAAATGCCAATACATCTGTCTGAAAAGCCTCCAAACTCTTTAAACTGTGGAGTTGATGGGATATATCCCCAACTAACTCCATCTACTAAGAATATAAATAATGTCTGATTCAAAATAGTAAACTAAGATTCATCCTAGGAAGAAGAGGACTCACTGCTACGGCTACAGCTTCTGACTAGGACTGAACTACTGAGGAAACTCTGGGTTATGTGCCTCTGAAACTATGTTGCCAAATAAATCACCATAGCACAACTGCATTGGTATAGGAATGTACTGAGTTTGTAGATGGGGTAAGGCAAAATGCAACATCTCATACATGCACAATGTCTACACTGAATAATCATGAAAAGGTCTCACGATAACACATACACAAATGCACAGACCATAATTAAAATCATCACAACTCTAGCTACTAAAACTCGGATACCACTTTACTGCAGACTTAACTTACTAATGACACTAAGATATTAAATCCCTGACTCATCTTATATTGATAACTGAGGATCTGGATGCACTTACATCATGGACTAAATTCTGAGCTTTACTATTTTGGACTAGCTGGATTAGAGATCAAACTTTCTAATGGATGATATCAGAAACTATTATCAATGATAAGAAATATGAATATATCTGAATCTGACAAGAAGGATACTTAATAGAATCTTAGACTGTGAACAAAGCCTATATGGCGCCATATCTCTGAATATGATATCAAATAACTGTATATGAGACCAAGCTTATATGATGGGATGGTCCATAAATCAATAGAACTATCTGAGTTTCTCATAAAGATAGATAACATCTGAAGATTAATACTGAATCTGAAACTGTAACTAAAACTATGGTAAGTAGTTGCTTAATTGACATACCCCGACCTACCCCAGGTTTGGTCTAATCTGTAACCCCAGTTGGAAGGGTGTCATACCATACCACGGGCAAATACCTCTCTCTAGTCAATCCTCTCTAATGAATGACCCTTACCAGGGAGTCGACCTAAGGTAATGTAATAGTCAAATAATCTCTCTCTAGAGATGATAGCCTTTTTTTGATGATGACTCTTATATCCTATGCTGGCTACGTATTTTTGGAGGTTAGACATTGCTACTAATAACTCTAGCCTCTCTCTCTTGCTATGGAAAGAGTTGCCATCTCTTTCCTTGCTCAGTGCTAGTTTCTACTCCCAACTAAAAGACTCTAACTGAACTCTTTACTGAATACTACTGAACTAAATCTGATACTAATCATATTTATCAAAAGATCTGACTGAGCTATGCTAAGATTAATTAGTTCTGTATCTGATGAAAATGGTATTGAATCGTGATATCTGACTGACGATACAGAGCTTGAATAAATTATTTAGTTAATTTTGAGATTAGAATTGAACACTTACATAATATTAGATCTAAGCTGATTATAAGGCTGAGGCTAGATTACTAGCAATAACTGAGATTACTGAGCTTTCTTAAGTTCTGCAATTGTCTGAAGATACAGAGTTCTATAGCTCACTGAGTTCTGAGAATTATGGCTCGACTAGAATTATTGTGAAACAGACATAGGATCTAGATAGTAGCTAAATTATCGAGTTTAAATACACCCCATGACTCGATAACATAAAATAAAGCATAATCATTCCTGCATCATCACAACCATTCATGCATCATCATCATCGTAATCATTCACTCATCAACACAATCATTCATTCATCATCATTATCATTATCATTTAAGCATCTCTTCAAGTATTTAAGAAACATAACATACCTTCACCTTTTGCAATCATTAAGGCATTACGTCAAGACTTTAGGAAACACCATCATATACTACAATACAGAAACATGCTACAAGATTATACTTTCTTCAACTAGGTCTTACATCAAGTACTTCATACCTAAATCAGTTTTGAAATATATTTGGACGTCACAT
>NW_025837802.1:0-1715 GCF_002878395.1 Capsicum annuum | reverse complement strand
AGAACCCAGGCTATCCAACTTAATTTTGTGTAACACCCTAATTTTCTGAATCGGAATGCTACACGATGCTCATGACCCTGAGGAACCACAAGCTAACCCATGACTGATATCTGTACCTGTACACTGCATATATAATGTTCTAATGCAGAAAACATGAACATGTAGGCCATAAGGTTCAACTGAATAAAGAATCTATCAAAACATAATATCCATATGGGTGAAAGATACCCAAAATAGCTGAAAACTGAATTAAATCGGAACATAAGTCTGAATACTGAATCTGAAAGCCTCTAAGTGTTGTTTGAATAACGAGTTGAAGAAACATGTCTCCAACTAACTCTGTAAACTAATAACTAGCTAAAATAATAATGAATAAATCAAATCATATTGTCCTCGAATGAAGAGAACACATTGAATCTCTGCGACTGGAAATGCTACTACTACTGCTGATCTAGAGCTCGTGTCTCTGAACCTATGGTGTAACATAAAAATAAAGCACCATATCACAAATGCGTCAGTACGAGGGAATGTACTGAGTATACAAGTAAGGTAGGCTAAATATAAACAGGGTTTACATGCATGAACAATGCTAACTGTCTGACTGACATGAACGTAAGAGTACAAACATGCATATATAGTAACTGAAATCGTGGGTGCATGATAGCTAGCCCTATATGCTTATACATGGTTTACTGATGGCTAACATGACTGATACTAAAATTCTAATAACATGGGCGACTATATCTGACAATCCTAAATCTGATGGAACTATCTGAGTTCCATACTGTAACTGAGTCTGACATTACCTGATAGTCCTGATATACTGAAATCTGAAGACCTATCTGAGTTCTTTTACTAAGACTGATTCTGAAACTATGGGAGGTAGTTGTTTAACTGGCATGCCCCAATAACACATATAGCTAAGTTGGGGTCCAATCTCTGCCCCAACTGGAGAGGTGTCAATACCGCGCCACTAGTAAGGACAGTTGTGGGTGACCCTTAGCTGGCAGGTATTTGAAAGGAGAACAGTGGGAAACCTAAACTGACAAGTTAATCCACCTTATCGACCCTAATCTGACAGGCTAATATGTCTCAACCTACGCTATCTACATAGTTCTGAAACACAAGGATGCCTGCTAAGAAACACACCCTAAACTGGTAGGTGAGTCCCCATCCTTGGGTTCACTCGGTGCTAACTTGTACTCCCATCTGAAGAGACTAAACATGCTTCGACTGACTGTACATAGACAGATTAACTGACTTCCATTGAATGATGAAGTAGTACTATTATATGAGAGTTAACTGAGATCATGAGATTTCTGAGGTTTCCTGAGTCACATGACTAACTGAGTTCTATAGATTATAGCTTGACTGAGATTATCGTGACAACATGACATGACTCTAGGCATACAGCTATGTTTTTTGGGTACGAATACCCCCAGGACTCGATAAAAGAAAACTGACACACATGACATGACTTGATCATAAGATTTGAGTCCACAATTCATAATATCATAAGTAGGGGATATCATATTTCATATAGTTATTCAATATCTTAAACATTGTAGGGAATGCATGGATATATTTCATTTATATATTGTATATCTCTATTATCTTACATGCTTCATACCACCACAAGAGCAACACATGAAAAGCATGGGATTCATATTAAAGTATATAGCTAACATGGACTTGTCATTTAGACATCATAGAAC
>NW_025837801.1:0-3116 GCF_002878395.1 Capsicum annuum | reverse complement strand
TCCCCACCATCAGATAAATAATCGAATTAGCTTTTCAAGGATACCAATTTTGCCTTAATTTTATATCTGGGTGAAAGGTTATGTAAAAATTACTGAAGCACTATCAACTCTATGGATCTTCAATTCTTATACTTATCTTATACATATACGGACCACAAATGTAATATGTGGTTCATATGTAGATATAGGTAAGTTCCACGTCTTCACCTTCTTGCAACAAAGCTCCTAAACTTCAAGTTTCAGCACATGCTTTGGTCACGTACATCGGATAAGTGCCATAAATGCCCAAAAATGACCAAGTAAATGGCAAAAAAGATTTTTTTTCATCTTTTGTTTGAATTTAGCATCCAAAACATAATTTCCAACAAAACACTCCAAAAAGAGATCAAATATAAGAAAATAGTCTTATGTAAATGCATATTCTCTATGTTTAAACATCATAAGTTTTATATTTCTATAACACATCATAAGTCAAGGTATAAAATTTGAGGTATGGTGGCATGTCTCAAGCGATAGAATTTACCATATGGATCTAGGAGATTATTAATATTAATTTTATTTTGGTTCTTCTACGGTCTCACAACCAGTATGATTCTATTTGGGTCCTTGTGGATAGACTGACTAAGTTTGTTCAATTTTTGCTTGTAAGGACACACTACTCAGGAGAGGATTGTCTAATGCTGATTATTTAGAGGAAAGTTAAGTTACATAGAGAACTAATTTCCATCCTTTTTGATCGAGTTGCACAGTTCTATTCTCACATTTGGTGTTCTTTTATGAAAGGTTTAGGTACTCGAGTGAACCTTAGAACAACTTTCTACCCTCAAATGGATTAGCAAGATCGGAGTTCACAATTCACAATATCATTAGTAGGGGATATTATACTTCATGTATTTATTCAATATCTCAAACATGGTAGGGGAATGCATTGATATATTTCATGTACATAATTCATATCTCCATTATCATACATGCTTTATACCACAAGAATAACAACACATAAATAGCATGAAGTACATATTAAAGTGTATAGCTAACATGGACTTGTCATTTAGGCATCATGGAATCATGTAAATATGAATTTCTAGCATCCTAGGCATTTTATCAAACACCTTGCATGCATTCTTTAAGGCATAGGTGGATTTCATACTTGCATCATATCGAACCACCCAAAGTACATGTTTTTCAACTAACAACCACATATATTCCATGAAAACACATTTAGATATCATATTGAAACGTAAACAACAATCATCAACAAGTACATGCTCATATCACCATAAAAAGTTTACAAAGTAACATTTAAAAGCTTGATTCTTGAGCTCTATGAACTAATTGAATCCATATATTAACACTACACATAACTTATAAAGAAAACCTTAATGATTTGCTAGAGTGTTCTTGGATTGGGAAACTAAAATCTTGATTATCTTAGAAAAAAGCTTGAATCTTGCTTTTGAGAGATGAGTTTTATGGAAACCCTAATCTTGTGGTTGAGAGTGTAAGAGAGGGATTTTTTTAGATGCTTAACTAAAGAAAAATGGAAAAAATTATGCCTCTTTAGGGTTATAAGTCGTGGAAGGTGAAGAAATGACCAAAATACCCTTATGAAATAAATTTCTAGTTGTTGAAAATCATCGCTGACGACCTTCGTTATAGGGGGTCACAAATATTATAAGCCATCATGAATGTCGTCACTTAGGAGCTGGTTTTTGCCTAAGGCTGACGACTTTCATGATAGGGCATCACAGCTATCACGAATTTCATCACTTATGAGTTGGTTTCTGCCTATGGCTGACGACCTTCGTGATAGGGTGTCACAATTGTGATAAGCTATAGCAAATGTCGTCACACTATTTTCAGCCTCATATGCTGGAGTAAAATAGGCATCACTCTTTGCTCCGATATCGAATTTAGGTGAATTCATATTGTTTGAAATGTAATTCAATTATATATCTATTGATAGGTCATGAGCTCAAAAATTTCAAGTATAATGAGATATATGCTTATTTGAAGTTGACTATACCAATATCCTTCTCAAGAATTCAATTGGTAAGGAATGTTTTGATTCGTCTGATAGATGGGAGTTATTTGAAGCCTTAATATATATCTAACTTATTCATAAAACTATAAAAGAACCATGATTTACTATGAATGAGCTTGGTACATGGCTCTAATATTGGTTTGGATTTTTTGGGGTATTATAATTCAAGGAGATTTTTTGGGTTTTGGTGAGATGGAAAATCAATCCAGAGAGTGCCCCAGATGCGATTTCATTAATCATACATAGTTATATTTTATTCCCTGTCAGCCTAGAGTTCTTGAGGTAGGATATGACAGTGGGAAGGAGGATCAAGGTAGTACAAAGTTTTCTCAGTGTCAATTGGCCAACCATTTGGGGATCTAATTATGTTTATCTATAGGTTAGTACTTCAAGAGTTTTCTACAACTATAGAGAGATCGGTAACTAGTTTAGAAAGTGTCCTCAAGATGGATTTTGATGCCCTATTCTCGTCATGATGCGGTTCTTATTCTAGTTGAGTTAGAGAGTTGGAGACAAGTGATTGTTCTTGTGACTGCTTTTTAAATTGGCAAATTAAAAATTCTATCTAGAGTCATTTATTTTATTTTCCAATAGTGGTCTTGACTTTGGCATTTTTGTCAATATTGGTAAATTCTTTCTCGATGATGTGATTCATGGATAGATTGAGTTGTGATTGTCCTAATTAGGTAGATTCAGAAAATCCCCATTTCAGAGAATATTAGGCCTAATAAGATGTAGTACAATGCTCTTCGTTAATGATATGTTCCTATGACTATTCTTTACTAAGATATAGTATAGGATTGATTAGTTTCTGGATAAGAGTTTAGTTTCTTTGAGTGGCTGGAATTTTTTCCATTATTAGTGTGGTTTGCAGCCTTTGGAGTTTTTGAGCATATTTTGATAGTTCATTTCTCCTATAGATTTGCAGTTGATTTCCTATATTTCCAGCTGGTGATTTACCTTATATTTTGATTTTATTCTTCAGCTATGTTTCAATTTTTGCTCGATATGATTTAGCAAGATGTGTCTAATTTGGATAGTATGGTTAATGTGAGTACTTGACTTTAATTTT
>NW_025837800.1:0-9425 GCF_002878395.1 Capsicum annuum | reverse complement strand
AAAAAAAATGAAGAGAAGTTTTATTTGGTGTAAAGTCGGCTGAAGTCGATTTTCTGAAGTGGGTAAAATATTTTTATGGAAAAACAATTAGTAAAATATATGTTTATATGGAAACCTTTCTAAAATATTATTCAGTGTCCTTTTTGGTTAATGAATCCTCTATTGTACAAAAAGAATTGTTATTCATGGAAGTAATCATGGCTCCATCACTGTTTGCCGCAATTTGCTTTGTGCTGTCCAGGTTCATAGTATGATTGTTAAAGTTACAATGAAGAACTCTTATAATCTGCCAGATGATTTGGTAAGAGGTATACTAGTAACGCTTCCTGTGAAATCTCTTTTGCGATTCAAATGCGTTTGCAGAAATTGGTGCGCTCTTATTACAAGCTCTTCTTTTGTGAATGAGCACCTTCATCACAAGGAAAATCCAACTCGTTTCTTAATATACACTCGTGATCCATATCCCTATATTTCTATCAACACTTTTATGCTGCCCGAAAAAATATCCTCCAGTGTTACTCCTATGCTTAAAAAGCCTAGTTATTTACAAATCCCTGGAATGTTGAAGATCGGTGGTCACGTTGATGGGATATTTTTCTTGAGGTCTGAAAATAGTATGGCTCTGTGGAATCCAGCTACGAGAGAGTTCAGACCTCTTCCACCATATCTCCTCAAATTATGTGGTGGTGATAAATTTGGTTTTGGATTTGATTCATTAAGTTGCGATTACAAGGTGATGCAAATTGTGGAGGAACACAATTATGTGAAAGAAAGTTGGAATGGGCTTGCTGCCGTTTACTCATTAAGTAACGACTGTTGGAGAAATCTGACATTCAACATTGACATCAATAGTAAAATTTTGTTTAATTCATTGTGCTCGACCTGTGTGAATGGAGTTTATTATTGGTGTGCAGCAAAGGCAACTGAAGTCATTCCTCATGATACCTATGAAAAAGTAATACTACTTGTATCTTTTGACATGCATAATGAAGTGTTTGGTGAGATCCCAGGGCCTGACATACTTGTAAAAAGTCTTCATGCTGGTTCTCTTACTCTCTATAACGAATCTCTTTGCCTGCTAGTTCATGGGTACGATGATCAAGAGCGTCCTTCCATTGATATATGGCTGATGAATGACGAAAAGCTGTGGACTAAAGTTATGAATGTGAT
The DNA here is from genome assembly GCF_002878395.1 of Capsicum annuum. Lineage (NCBI taxonomy): Eukaryota > Viridiplantae > Streptophyta > Magnoliopsida > Solanales > Solanaceae > Capsicum > Capsicum annuum. Next base: position 8,255 of record NW_025837800.1, on the reverse strand, counting down.
AGTGCCGATACCTGCGTATTATGACCCTCGCTGTCGTGGGTTTTGGGGTCATGATAAGGTTATTCTTGAACATAAAGGTCAACCTATACTAATCTACGATACCAAATCCCATGAATTTACAAATCTTTTTCATAGAGAAGAGAAGACTAAGAGAACGCGAGTTTCAAGTTACAGGGAGAGCCTAGTTTCCATCAAAAAGTAAAAATGTGTGCGTGTGAGAAAACGAGTTTAATAGGACTTTGCCGTTCAGTTGATCTTTGATTGGGAGTATTGAGATAATGTGCACTCTCAAATCTGTTGAGAATGAAGAAAGATAATTGTTTGTCTACTTGAAAGCCTCATTTGTTTATATTTCCTAAGCGTCTTTTGTTTTGTTGATTCGTCACTATTTTACGATCAGTTTGAAACACGGGTAATCAACAGCCCTAAAAGTTAGAATGTATGTGAAAATCTTCGTATATGTAAAGTCTAACTGAGTTTTTTGGATTTATAGAAAGTGTCAAAGCCATTTATCAGTTGATGCCTCAACCTTGGCGTTCATATGGCAAAGAACAACTGTGTCATTTTCACAGTGGTAACTACAAACATGTTTCGCAAACCTCTTATTCCACATTGGCAGTGAAATGATACCTCACTTCCATAGAGCGTAGTTCTAAAGCAGAATGTATATCTCTCTATAGGCATAACAACACAGAGATTTTGAACCTTACCTCTTCTCAGGAAAAGCAAATACTTAAAAAGGAAAAGAATAATTTTTTGCGTAATTTGCACCCCAACAGGGAAAACAAATAATGTAGACAAGTGTCTTACCAAAGGAAACTACTAAAAAAGCTTGACTAATGTTTCCATTTATGCAATTGGACAAAGAATTAAGTCGTAGTTTCCCCAGTTATGTTCTATACAATTTCAACAAGCACCATAGTCCATAGTCAATGTCCAAATTTAAATACACAATACCATCAATTACTGACTACTGCCAAGTAATTAGATTCAACAAATGCCAGCCATAATTGCGCAAAACTCATTTAATCTCACTAACTTACAATCTTACTGCTATTTCTCCTTTTACCGACTTAAGATCCAACCCCACGGCCAGAGGAACCAACAGAAATAGGGCGTAGGAGTTTTCAGCAAAAAAGAGTTCATCTTAGCAAAATTTTCCACTAGTTGCACAATCTTCAAATTGAGAATCAGGAGAGAACGCTTCTTTTGTTTTGCATCATTATCTAGTCAATCTAGTACAAATATTTGAAAGCCCAAAATCAGAGTTAGAACAAGCAATTTAGAACTCAAGATCACCTCAAAGGGATGGACAAACAATGTTTTGGGAGATGTGAAAAAGAGAGAGAGAAGAGACCGAGGGAAACAAAGCTAGGAGAGGCCTCGATAGCCATCATATACGTGCAACATAGGAATTGGCCTGAGTCACATATCTCACCCACCGATAAGGATTATATGTCTTTGACTTCTTTGCAATTTGTAAATATTTCACCTGCAAGAAACAACCAGAAATCAGGTTAGAGATATAAAAACAATATATACAAAACCCAATCCATGACTGGTGGAGGAAAAAATATAAACGGTTGTTTGTTTGTTTTTACTAGATATGCAGGGCTATCTGCCTCATGTTTGGGACTCTTCTGAAAATTCGGGTTCATTATTGGTTTGAGCTGAGCTGACACAGTTTAACAGATAACATTAGAAATTAAGTACATGTCCCTCATTGGCACATTCTGTGTCCCAAACCATTCTCTTCCCCTTTAGACGAGTGTTCCCGCCTTTATTATCACAAAGGGCAGAACCTGACAAAAAATCTTGATCATCGCCTTTCTCGAACAAACCTGGTTTGATGTGGCTAATTCACACATCTCTCCAGCTAGATTCCTTCAAAATGGGAACACATATCTGCTGAAGAGATGTGGTAGCAAAATTGATAAAACAACTAGTTTGAGGAAATTTTGGTGCAGCTCCACCTCTGTGGTCTCTTGGTTGTTATCCAAACTCAAAAGGATGTCCTTCTAACAATTACTTCTCCAGAAAAATACGAATGGATCATTACATTTAATGTAATCCCTTTACAAGAAAGCAGGAGAGAACAAGATCAAAGAGAAAACTAAGGTATAATTGTAACACTCCTGCTAGGTGAGATGCCATTGTCTTGTTCTTGTGACAAGGAATCTAACTTCACAAGCGTTTACCTGAAGCCTTGAAGGATTATACATTGGGATTGTGAAGGTCATGCTCACTGGTCCAGCTTCCTTGGTGATATTTCCTGTATTAGGGACGAAGCAGAATTAGAATAACCAAGTCATGTTGTATCTAAGGGAACCGAAGTGCAGGATACATTGCTGGGATAATAAGTGAGATTGACATATTTCTTCTTCATACCATGTGATTCTTGTGAAAATGTTAGCTTGGCACGTAATGTATGATCTGATCCACCGAGAACCTGTTTCAAATTACAGATCAGTAATTATCAGAATAGGTAAGAACTGTTTGAGAACCAGATGGTAGATGGATATATTACCTTCTTCAAACTCCACTCAAGCCTCTTATTGGATTCCTTAAAATCAGTTGTTTGACCAACTGCTCCAGGTTCCAACTCAAAGCTTACTCTACAAATTTATTGATGGTAGAAAAAATCAGTTACCACTTTGGTATACCTTCAACATAATAAATATTGCGAAATATAAACACCACAAACCAAATAGTTTGACAAGATTTTAAGAACTTAAGTAACACGACATAAATTTTCAGGTTTCCCCTTGTTAATATCACGCCCTACCAACCATGCAAAGCACACCTGCTAGGCACTCGGGGACCTATATCATATGGTATGGGAAGACCAATTCCCTCTGTCCCTATAGTAAGACATCTTTTGACTCTGTACTTAACTTTGTGAGCTTAACTGATCTATCCTCGCAACGCTTGCATCTCCTTGATGCCTTTAAATGAATCTACTTACTTCATACACGCACACACAAAGGAAAAAGAAAAAAAAAAGACTGTACGACCCATCTTTCCTTATGGGGTTTCTAATGGTGCAGTGTAGCATACAGTGTCATGTGCTTATAAAGTAGCCCTTCAAGACTGCATGGAATCGGGAGCTGTTTGTATCTGTTACCTAATGCTACTATTCAAATTGCTAAAAGAGAGGTTCAGTGTTACATATAATAAATAAATAGAATCCTCTCGCTCACACAAAAAGGCCATAACCCACACAGAAACTTTCAGCTAGCTTTCTCCCTCAAACAAGCAAAATCAGTTAGAAAGTACCAGAATCCCTAGTAACCTAATTGACACCACAAAAAAATGCCAGGAAAAGAAAAACTAAAATTTATGAAGATGCTCTGCAGCAGAGTAAAAGTAAAGATTACCTGCTTGTATATGTAGGCAGCGGCATTTGCACCAAGATTGTATTTGCAGTAATGTCCGAAGGAAATTCAGCACGGATCTTCAAGATGACTTCAGCCTAATAGACGAAAAGAAGTTAGATTTATCTACATATTTGTAAAACTACAATATAAGAAGAAAAAAGAAGTTACAGAAAGTGCGTACTATCACTCTGTTCTTTGACACAACAAACGTGCAGACAATTACTTAAACCACACTTAGCTACAACAAATTTTAGTTTCTCAAATGGGAAGTAAATAGTGTCTACCTTTAGTGATCCAGCTTCTTCAATCAAAGTATTGATACGAAAGGGAGGCTTGAATTCCTGGGTTATCCTGTAATTCATGACAGGAAATTCACCATCCGGTGGAACCTAATAAAGCAATATGATTTGCATCAGATCACAGGGAAACAATCTTTCAAGAGATATATCACAAAAACATAATAAATATAAGAATGGCATGTTTTCTCTAACATCACGCACCAGAGTCAAGGTCCTGTCCACATCAAAACTATCAAGGTGCACAGATTCATGGAAATTGCAATCATCCAGTATTACAGCTCCAGACCCAGCCGAACCTCCATAATCTGTTAGAAGAAATGCGATGCCATCACTTTTTACGTCGTACCAAATGTACCACATGGAGAAGTGGAAACCAGAAAATGGATGCAATTCAGAGGCAACAAAACTCTCACATTGCAAGACAATTAACATGTGATTGGGTTTTAAAAAAAAAAAAAAGATAATTAACATGTGGTGAAGCATCAGTAAGCCGAGAAATGCAGGAATCCATTAGTGACTAGATTACCATAAACTGATCTCCCACCGGCCTTTCCAATGCTCAGATCCTCATTGAGAGCTAACCTAATTTCTGGATTACCAGTAAGATAGCTCTTCATTTGAATGGTCCCATCAATTTCAGAGGTCAATATATAGCCCTGCATTTGTCATAATGATAAGACATATGTACTAAAAGGAAAGATAGGGCAGATAAACCACCCATTTTACAACTATAAAGAATATATCTAATTGGAATAGTACTTAAAAAAAAAAAAAAACTTGCTAAAATCGAATGAAATTAAACCAGTCAAATTATTCGTGTCGGGAAAGAATATATATGAGTGCCTCAGAGATGTTTGATTCACAAAAGGAAAAATTTAACCATCCCTAATAATATCTTCTCATAGGAAAACAATATCAATAAGCATAAAGAGGTTTTGGCTCAACCACTCAACATTTTTTACTTGTTTTTTGAAAATGGTAACTGTAACCACTCAACATTCTTTCCTGTGCATTTATAAGTTTCATTTTTGATGTAGCAAATCAAGACATACTTTATCATCACAGCATATTGCTGCAACAGGAAAGAAAGACAATCAAAATTTCAGAATCCAAGCAGAAAACTCACACTTGAGCTGAAAGTAATGCTTATTTTTTCAATTATATCCACGAAAATTTCCTCCCTCTTTCTTCCCCCAGGTTCATTTGCCACCACAGATTTAGTAATTGCAGTCCCTGGCATTCTTTTGGTTCCTTGCTGCATTTAACACAGTCAGTGGCATAAACAAAGGTACAACTGTAAATCAAACGAAAAATGAAGAAAATTAAGATCCGATCTGGTCCTTAAAAAGAAACACTTCCAAGTTAACATAGAATACCATGAACATGGCAGCAGGACCAAGGGGTGGCAAGCGGCCAGCATCAATCATAATTGGCTCATTAAATATGTAAGACTTTAAGATTTCTGTCGACGTTGTTTGCACATAACCAAAATCCTGTCAAAGAAATGAGAATACAAAGAAAAACTAAGAATATACTCTCAACTTTATAAAGATCTAGATAACTCATAATTTTCTGTGAGTGCATAATAATTCATAGAACTCAACAGAAAATTAAGGTTAAGGTTGTTCGCAAGACAAATGCCTAATGGGGCAAATCAAACCACGCAGAGTACCAAAAATAAAATTAAAAACTCAGTTTAAGGGAATTATAACTTTCACTACTTCAGAACCAGTCATATATGTCATCTTTGCCCAAGTTTATCATAGCAATATATAAATAAAGACTGAATTTACCGCCAAACTATAAAACCTGACAATACTTTAAAGGGTTTAGGTAGAAACATATGATTGCTGTAGACAGAATTACAAGGTTAAGAAAAATCGATAACAATAGGGTATGAATTTGAGGATGAACTGTTATTGTGGTGCTATGATAATATTTTGAAACCCCAGATTGTTGCAGATAAAATTATTTTTTATGAAGTGCTTTAGATAGATTGATGAAGAAGTTCTTAACTGTTCAATCTTCACTTTTCAAGGGGGGAAGAATAGAATTTATTGGCATAAATTTTAAAACTCAAATTTTCCCTGATAAATGGGCGGCGGGTGTAATTCCTTGCAGACTATCCGAGAGACTATAAATGATCATGAAAAATGCACAAGACGTGGCTTACAACAACTTCATCAAGAAGCTCATACACCAGCACAAAATTTTTCCGCAATGAGTCTTCATTTAGAACGCCGAGGTAATCTTTGATTACACGTGAAATCCTCTGGAGAAGCTCCAATACAAGGGAAGGCGACAAATTTGTCCTAGATGTCGCGACAAAAAGCAGGCCAACTACCTTCACATGGAAGTAGTTCACACCATCCACATTCTGCAAGAAAAAGAAGAAGAAAAGAAGACTATTAGCACCTCTCTCAATAGTTGCAGTTTGCAAAACCGAATGCTTTATGTAGATTGAATATACATAATAAACAAAACACTGATCACTGGCAGCTCCCATTTAACAATTATCTGTCAGTTGACAACTTTTCAAGCTCGCATATGTGGGAAGCTTTGAACTGATCAACTCTGTACACGTGCGTATAAAAGTAAAGTGTTGCAAGCTATTGGTGACCTTAGACATACAGGTGAAAAAAAATCAAAAAAGGAGTAAATACTCATGACAGATTAATGGAAAGTCTGATGTGCTGGAGAGTGGGCTTTACAACGGTTTATTGAGAACTTCCCTTCACTCATCTTACTATTTCTGAACTGTTCAACATGCACTTGGCGTCAAATGTCTTTCGACAGTGATATGTAGGTAGACTGATCAATGAAGCTCCTCCTTAAAAAGTCTCAAGAGGGAATTCTTCTATTAATTAAGATGAAGGGAGATGACTAACATGCTACGACCCTCTGGTATTTGGAATTTTCTTTCAGATATAAATGACTGGCAAGGAAGTGGTGGTAAGTTTCCAAGTTTTTCAACTCTTTTCAACAAAAAATATATACGGTAATTTCATCTAATCACACAAGAAAAGAATACCTACAAATACAGGAGGTGCTTCCTCTCCGCCATCTTCTTTCCAAAACTTCACTTTCCGGAAGAAGATCTCTGCACTTCCTTTCGGTACATCACCCCGATCTGTTTTCACGTAAATGTTAAAGAAAACTCGTCAGATTCAGCCTCATTTATATTTCGGAGGAGCCAAAAAAATAATAATAAGGACATGATAGCAAAAGAAAGGGTGGATGATCCACGTGAATCATTCATCTCAATTAAAACGAAAATAAAGAAAGAACTGCTGTGTGCAATTATTGTAGTTACAGAATACCACTTCCCTGTCTCCACACCCTTACTTTCCTTTAGAAAAGAAGGTACTTGCTGGTTCACTGTTTCAAAGTTTTTTCACAAGCACTAAAACAGTAAAACCTTGCTCAACAGGCAGTGGTTAGCTTCACAACAATGAAGACCCGAGAATAATAAAATAATCAAACGCCCATCGTGCACTTTGGAACATTTGAACTCCCTCCCTTTCAAACTCCCCCACCCAAATCCAGTCCTAACAAAGATAATATTCAGAATGCAGTTAAATAATCCAGACTTATAAATGAAACCTGACATCTTAAGCTCAAAGTACAACAACAAGAACAATGTACCAACTACCAAGCATAATCCAACAAGTGAAGTCCGGAAAGGGTAGAACGTATGCAGACCTTACCCCTATCTCGTCGAGATAAGAGAATTTGTTTTCAATAAAACCTCAGCTTAAACAAGGCCTGATATTTTAAGCTCAAGGTAAGGCAAAGATATTAATCAGAGACTTAATTTGCAAAATATTTCATAATTTGACAAATATAACTTAAACCTGGTTAACCACAATTTCAATTGAAACTGCCAAATTATCCACTATATATCACTTTATGAACCTAAATTCACAATTATCCGATCAATCCATTATATACTAAGCCCTAGATAAAATGTAATGACAGCGGATTTAGCAGTCCAGAACTCCAAAAAACAAAACAACAGCTAATATTCCACAAAAAATACCAATTTTTTTCTTTAAGAAAAAAAAATCAAAGCGATCAACTAATTTAAGCTGGTTAGCTACAAATTCGATTAGCCATAACCTATAGTAGTACAAATTTGATCACATCCGACTGTTCCAAAGTCGTATACTCCAGATCAGCAAACTGAAACTCGATTCACGCGCGCAACAATCCAGAATATACTATGCCCTAGAGTAAAAACGCAATGGCATCGGATTTGAAAGTCCAGAACTCTAAAAAACAAATGAACAGCTAATATTCCACAAAAAATACCAAAAAAATTAAATTAAAAAATCCAAACGATCAAATAATTAAGCTCGTTGACTATAAATTCAATTAGATATATATAGGACAAATTCGATCACATCAAACAGCTCCAAAGTTGTATACTCCAGATCATCAAACAGTCCAGAACTCCAAAAAAACAAAAGAACAGCTAACATTCCATAAAATTAGTGAAGGTGCCCGAAAGCCAGTTCGAACACCGCGGTTGTATATCTAAAAAAACGATAAAAAATTCCAAATTTAAAAAAAAAAAAAA
>NW_025837799.1:0-1697 GCF_002878395.1 Capsicum annuum | reverse complement strand
CAGGAGGATCCTAAATAGAAAGTAAAGTCCCATTTTCCAGGTAGGTCCTGAACAGAAAGTAAAGTCCCATTTTTCAGGAGGGTTCAGAACAGAAAGTAAAGTCCCATTTTTCAGGAAGGTCCTGAACAGAAAGTAAAATCCCATTTTTTCAGGAGGATCCTGAACAGAAAGTAAACTCCCATTTTCCAAGAGGGTCTTGAACAGAAAGTAAAGTCCCATTTTTCAGGAGGGTCCTGAACAGAAAGTAAAGTCCCATTTTTCAGGAGGGTCCTAAACAGAAAGTAAAGTCCCATTTTCCAAGAGGGTCTTGAACAGAATGTAAAGTCCCATTTTTCAGGAGGGTCCTGAATAGAAAGTAAAGTTCCATTTTTCAGGAGGGTCCTGAACAGAAAGTAAAGTCCCATTTTTTAGGAGGGTCCTGAACAGAAAGCAAATTCCCATTTTTCAGGAGGGTTCTGAACAAAAAGTAAAATCTCATTTTTCAGGAGGGTCCTAAACAGAAAGTAAAATCTCATTTTTTAGGAGGGTCCTGAACTGAAAGTAAAATCCCATTTTTCAGGAGGGTCCTGAACATAAAGTAAAATCTCATTTTTCAGGAGGATCCTGAACAGAAAGTAAAATCCTATTTTTCAGGAGGGTCCTATACTGAAAGTGAAATCCTATTTTTTAGGAGGGTCCTGAACATGAAGTAAAAGCTCATTTTTCAGGAGGGTCCTGAACATGAAGTAAAATCCCATTTTTCAGGAGGGTCCTAAACAGAAAGTAAAGTCTATTTTTCAGGAGGATCCTGAACAGATAGTTAAGTCCCATTTTCCAGAAGGGTCCTGAACAGAAAGTAAAGTCCCATTTTTTAGGAGGGTCCTGAACAGAAAGTAAAGTCTCATTTTTCAGGAGGGTCCTGAACAGAAAGTAAAATCCCATTTTCCAGGAGGGTCCTGAATAGAAATTAAATTCCATAGATGTATTTTTCCAATGGTAAGTGAATTAAGTGAAGCGAATTTTCTCCTGTTTCAATAAAGAAAATTTGTCAGTTAGAAACTTAATGGTGGTTTGCAGCACTTGGCTTCTCAGGCTTCCGCTCCAATAGTTGTTCCTTTCATCTTTGTTTCAGATTGCTGACGCTTGCCCCTGTCTTGTCGTATCATTGACCCAAACCAGATCAGGGGAAAAGTCTTTGACTCAAATACCGAGTTTGTCTTTCAGCATATCTCTGAGATGCCCCTTTTGAAAGCTGAATATTTCACGCATCCAAGAGCCTATCGGTTGATGAACTTTCTTTGCTATGTTTTGAATTATGATCCTATTTCTTTTATGTGCTGGTCCTTGGCTTTTCCTCCTACAATTGGAAAACCAGGTAGCAAGTTTTGAAAACCTTTCTCGCTTGTTTTGACACTGAAGAGACTTGACTTAAAATGTAAAGAAATGATGGTGAAATTTATTTTGATAAATGACATAAGAAGACAAAATATGAATACGTAAATGAAAGAAAAGGCCAATGTCCCTTATTCAAAAAGAAAACTTATCTGAATACGGCAACCAACTCAATGAGTATGACATGCATTTTGGATTAAGCTGCTTGATCTTCCTATCCAAACTTCCCATTTGTTGTTGAGTTAGTGCCTTTAACGTTGAGCTGCTTCTTCAAATCCATTAGACTCATATATCTCATTTAATTGACGACATCTTAAAAGATTTTC
>NW_025837798.1:0-2381 GCF_002878395.1 Capsicum annuum | reverse complement strand
TAGTGAATATTGAAGGTGTAACGGATCAATTGATTCATAGTTTGGTTGAGGACAAAGCGACTGGAACAAGGTTTCATGTGACTATGATTTATGGCTTTAATGATCAATCTCTAAGGAGATCCTTGTGGGCTTACATTATGTCCATTAGTGGCCAAATGACTGGACCATGGGTAGTTCTTGGAGATTTCAATTGTCTTTTTAATAAGGAGGAAAGAATAGGGAGACCGGTTACTATGGAAGAAATAATTGATTTCAAAGTGTGTGTCGGACAATGTGGCTTGCAGGATCTCAGGTCAACAGGATTTTTTTATACATGGAGTAATAAACAACAAGGTGTGGCTCGAGTTTATAGCAAAATTTATAGGGTGCTAGTGAATGATGAGTGGGTTTCAGACCTGCCAGAATCAATATCTTGCTTCCTTCAAGAAGGGTTATATGACCACTGCCTAGTACTGGTTCATTGGAAAAAACATAATATGTCAAGAACAAGGCAATTCAGGTACTTTAACATGTGGTGCTTAGCACCGGACTTTCTACGGAAAATAAAGAGTAGTTGGGATGAAAGGATAGTAGGAAGGAGAATGTTCTAAGTGGTGGGTAAACTGAACAGACTAAAATCTGTCCTCAAGCAGCTTAATAGGGATAGATTTAGTGACATTGAAGACAAGGCTGCTGTAGCAATGGAACAATTGCTGAATTGTCAAGTAAGAATACAACAGTCACCAAGTACAGAATTGTTTGATGAAGAGATGCAATTGGCTAAACAATGTGAACAACTGCAAAATGCAAAACATCAGTACCTGAACCAAAAATGCAAAGTGAAGTGGCTACAAGAGGGGAACCAGAACACTGCCCTGTTTCACAGGTATTTGAAGGCCAGAAGGAACAAGAATAGAATTTTGGCTATAAAGAACACTAGAGGGGAAGTCAAAACCAACATGGGTGACATAAGTAGAGCTTTCATTGAATGTTACCCAGAGATATTGGGCACCAAAATGAATGGGAAGCAGCCAACTAATAGCAGAATTATTAGAAGGGGAGCTGTGGTATCGGATGAACAATGTAGCATGCTGGTACAAGAGGTTGCTAAAGAGGAGATTAAATCAGCATTATGGGCAATTGAAGGCGATAAAGCCCCGGGCCCTGATGGTTTTTGAAGCAAATTCTTCAAAGACAGTTGGGAGATAGTAGGGAGATATGTAGAGGCGGGGGTCAAGTAATTTTTTAAAATGGGGCAGATGCTGCAAGGCTTAAATCATACAATGATCACTCTGATTCCTAAAGGACATCATGCAGAAACAGTAGCTGATTACAGACCAATTTCATGTTGTAATACCCTGTACAAGGTGATATCAAAAGTGCTATGTAATCGACTGAAGAAGGTGCTCCCTAATATTATATCAGACACATAGAGTGCTTTTGTAACAAGAAGAACAATAGTCCAGAATATACTTATCAGTCAGGACTTGGTAAGGTTGTATAACAGGAAAGCCACCACAAAAAGTTGCCTTATTAAAATTGATCTAAGAAAAGCATATGACACAGTCGAATGGGAGTTTGTAAAAGATATGCTGTATGGTTTGAACTTCCCAGTTAAGTTAATCGAACTCTTAATGGAGTGCATTACATCTACGAAGTACACCATTGCACTAAATGGTGGAGTATACGGAGCAATAAAAGGGAAAAGAGGACTGAGACAAGGGGACCCAATATCCCCTTGGATTTTTGTCCTCTGTATGGAATATTTTTGAAGAATGACGGATTGGGTAGCTGATGAAGAGGGATTTACATTACATATCAAGTACAGAAGTCTGAGACTCAACATCTATGCTTCGCAGATGATATGCTTTTATTCTGCAAAGGAGAATTTGAATCAGTGGTGCTTATGCTTCGTGGATTGAAGACTTTCTCGGATGCATCTGGTTTGTGTACAAATGCTATCAAGTATTTTCTCGGTGAATATAAATACGCAGGTACTTGAGAATCTAAAAGACTTGACTGGGTATACTACTGGTGCATTGCCATTTAAATATCTAGGGGTCCCTATATCTGCAAAAAAACTTACATCAATGGATTCTGAAGTCTTATTGGACAAGATGACCAGCCGAATCAAAACTTGGGGAACCAGGAACCTATCCTACGCTGCCAGGGTACAATTAGTCAATTTAGTACAAATGCACATACATACATATTGGTCTTCTATCTTCTTATTACCAAAGAAGGTTTTAAAAAGTATTACAGCAGTTTGTAGGAATTTCATGTGGAGTGGAGCAGAACACACAAATAAACCTCCTCTAATAGCATGGGATGTAGTATGCAAAGCCAAAAAAGAGGGAGGACTGAGCATAATTGATAGTATTGTGTGGAATGAGGCTGCAATT
>NW_025837797.1:0-11328 GCF_002878395.1 Capsicum annuum | reverse complement strand
CTACAGGGGTGAATAAGATTCTTATGGCTCATATTCTGCTCCTACACCTAGTGGGGTAGCATCTGCTTCTGTTACTACTCCTGGTTCTAGTGTTGGTCGGAATAGGTTGTAAGCTTTGGTGTCCCGACGAGGAATCACCTGACGTCATAACTGGTACGTTGTAGCTTTTCTCTCATAACGTATATTATTTTCTTGATTCAAGGTCCACTCTTTCTTATGTGGTTGTGTCTTTGGTTTTGATCCAAAAGTTATCTCGGATCCTTTTTCTATTTCTACCCTGGTAGGTGACTCGATTATTGCTAAGAAAATTTATAGAGGGTGTGGTAGTTATTGGTGGCAAACAGACCATGATGGATCTATTTGATTTAGATATGGTAGATTTTGATATAATTCTAGGTATGGATTGGTTGTATTCTGTTATGTGTCTGTGGATTGTTGGACCCGTAAGGTTATCTTTAAGTTTCTTGGTGAACCGGTTATAGAATAGAAAGGTAGTTCCTTAGCTCCTGGGGGAGGTTTATTTGTTAGCTTAGAGTTGGGAGGTTAATCTCTTAGGGTTGTATTTATTACTTGGCCTGAATTAAAGACTCTAACTTGGAAGGTCCTTCTTTCTCTTCGGTCCATGTAGTTAATGAGTCTCCAGATGATCTTCTTGCCGTTCCTCCGGATAGGGAAATAGAGTTTGGTATTAATTTGCTTTCGGACACTCGTCTAATTTCTATTCCTCCATATAGAATAGCTCCGGTTGAGTTGAGGAAACTCAAGGAGCAACTTAAGGATCTTCTAGATAAGGGGTTTATTCATCCTAGTGCTTCTCCTAAGGATGCACCAGTGTTGTTTGTGTATAAGAAGGATGGTTCCCTTCAGAGGTGCATTAACTACAGGCAGTTGAACAAGGTGACGGTCAAGAACAAGTATCCTCTTCTTCGGATAGATAATTTGTTTGACTAGTTACAGGGTGCCAAGTTCTTCTCTAAGATAGATTTTTTATTTTGGTACCATCAGCTTAAGATTGAGGAGGTGGATATCCTTAAGACAATTTTTCGTACTCAGTATGGGCATTTTGAGTTCATGGTGATGTCGTTTGGGTTGACTAATGCTCCGACAGCATTTATGGCTTGATGAACACGGTGTTCAGGTAGTATTTGGATCTCTTCGTCATTGTGTTTATTGATGACATTTTGGTTTATTGACAGAGTGAGGTGGATCATGCTAATCACCTCCGTGTGGTATTGCAGATCTTAAAGGAATGGTTTATGTGATTGATTTCATGGTTTTACTATTTTATGATTACAGTTTTCAACTATTATTAGGGGTTTGATATTGAATGTTTGGTTATGGTTTCCTATGGTTTTAATATTCTTAGATATACATTATGATGGATTTGGACAATTGAATTGCATGGTACTGTCTTAATGGTCTTTGGAATTGGTTTTGGTTATATTATACCCCCAAGGTGTTTGATAAAATGCTTATAAAGACATGTTCGTAGCATTGACTTTTTTAATTAGAACTCTTTCATGTTTTAAACTGGATAAAATATTTATGCATAGTTTAAATGGTTTGAAAAGGATAAAGTCTAATTGGTTATATTTGTGGATAACATAAAAGTCTCCCAAGTGAATTTAATATAGTAATTGGAAAGGCACCTAAGGTCCTCTTAACCTAAATAGTTTGGCTATAGATATTACTTGCAAGTAAGGGGTGGTATGACGATACCACTAATATTGGCCTTGGTTAATAAATGGTAAATAGATTGTTTGGACATGGTGTTAGTTAGGCATTAATAGCGGGGTATGTAGCTAATCCATGGAAGGTGGCAGTCCCGGGGGGACCAAAAATCAAAAACTTATATTTGCCGATATGAGGAGTCTTAATGACCATGAGCGTGTGTCAGATTTTATATTAGGGGATGTACTAGCCATCCTATGGGATATTCCCTGGTCATGCGGCTACATGCACACACTAGGGCCCTTTTTGTAGGGGAGCTAAACCCATATGGGCCGTGGTTGGTTAGGATGGCAAAGCTACACAACTTAACTAAAGGTTTTAAGCGCATGTTAAAACCGATCCTCTTTCCCGGCACTTATATATGTATGGTTGAATGCATTATGGATGGTTTTACTTGGTTTTATGGCTGGCATTATTTTATCCTTATCCTGAGATTCATGCTAGAGGTCACTTGCTAACTTCATCTACTGTGGTTGTATACCCACGCTATGCAGGAACCGGCCATTCTAATCCTCCTGTTTAGCATGCGGATTCGGTATCAGTATTTGCACTGAAGTGGTGAGCTTCCATCCTTTCGAGAGGCATCACTTCATATTATGGATTTCATTAGACACTTTTCTTTTATTTTAGATATTGGTTTTGGCCATGGTTGGGGTAATGTCCTAACCAAATTTGTTTATTCTTTTGGATAGAGGCTTTGTGGTACTTCTGGGGGTTTGTATGAGAAGGATCGGTATTGGTGTCAGCCTTAGCATTGGTATTGACATTGAGGCTGGCATCATCGGACATGATTTTTTATTGCTCTATCCTACTATATTTTAGGATTAATTTTAATATTATGTTTTGGTTTTCCCTTTGGTTTATGGTCTATGGTTTGGTTTGGTATAGTTAGGTAGTTGGTGCTGTACGGTTAGACTAGGTTAGGTTGTGACCCTATCCCAGAGTCTTAATTAGAACAATAATGCAATTTTGTTATATGTTCAAAATTTAGCCCATCTAAGGCTGGATATAGGTAGTTAGGTTGGGTAATAGGGCCTAGTCCCCGGTCCTAATTGAACTTGGGATGCCCATTATGACAAGGACCAGGGTCTGGTCGAGTCAAGTTGGTATCAGAGCCTAGGTTTATGGTCAATTGAGAAATCTACAAAGTTGTGTCAAGTAGAGTGTCGATTAGGGGTGTGAAGTGCGCCACACTCATAAGACAGAGGTTGCAAGACATTTAGGAATATTTCACTTTATTGGTATTCTATCTTCAAGCTTGAGTTCTCAATCCTGGAATATTCTATAATCCTGGAATATTCTCTAATCCTTGTTTTTCATCTTTCAGATAATGCCTCCGAGAACTAAAACACAAGGAAATTCTTTCGTCCCATCTAGGGATAATGCTGAAGGGGTATGTCCTACGTCTGGAGTACATCTTTGATCTCATGGTTTTATTTCTAATGCTACTAAAGTTCCTCCTATTCCATCTAGTTCTCCTCAGGTACCTCAGGTCAACGTGACGAACGTAAAATTTTATCAATCTATTTATGTCATTGCCCAATTGGTTGCTACTCAGGCTGAGAGGGGTGCAATAGGTGCTTTATCTGCTGAGTCCATAAGGGTTGGTCGATTTATGAAGATGGGTCCTTTAAATTTTATTGAGGTGAAGGTGGAGGAGAATCCACAGGGCTTCTTGGATGAGATGGAAAAGATATTTTGGTTGATGCAGGCTACTAATGTAGAGGGGGTTAACATTACAGCTTATCAGCTCAAGGATGTTACTTATCAGTGGTATGAGGAGTAGGACAGGGAAATAGGTGATATAGATGAGAAAGAGTTGTGGGAGGCCTTTTTTAATACCTTCTTGGATTGTTTCCTTCCTTAAGAGTTGAGGGAAGCAAAGATGGAGGAGTTTATAAACCTCAGGTAGGGGAGGATATCTATAAAGGAATATGTTTTAAGTTCCATTAGCTATCAAGGTATGCTCCTTATTTGGTGGCTGATATAAGGTCAAGAATGAGGAAGTCCACTTCTGGGTTGAATAAAAATTTGATTCTAGAGAGCAAAACTGCCTTGCTGATTAAAAATATGGACATCTCGAGGATGATTGTTCATATGCAGTAGGTTGAGAAAGAGAAGAGGAAGCAGGCGGAGTTAGGGGATAGGCAGGGAAAAAGGAGCAGGCTTTCTGATTAGGGGCTGCTCAGTCTCAGGGTTATAAGGATAGTGGCAAGTGGCAGAAAAAGAAGTGGGGGAGTTCGGGCTCCTTTTATACTAGTGCTCCTTATTAGTCAGGAGACAGGCGTCATTAAGGTGGTGATAATTCTCGGGCACGGGTTGCCCAATCTCAGGTGAACGGAGGTCAATCAGTTTCTTCGTGTCCTCTTTGTAGATTCTATGGTCGTTCTCATCGAGGTTATTGTGAGGAAGAAAGGGATAAGTGCTTTAAGTGTGGCCAGGTAGGCCATCGGCTAGGGCATTGTCCGATCAATAAGGTTGCTACAGGGGCGAATAAGATTCATGTTGCTTCATATTCTGCTCCTACTCCTAGTGGGGTGGCATCTGTTTCTGTTACTACTTTTGGTTCTAGTGTTAGTCGGAATAGGTTGTAAGCTTTGGTGTCCCGATGAGGAATCAACTGATGTCATAACTGGTACGTTATAGCTTTTCTCTCATGACTATTATTTTCTTGATTCGGGGTCTACTCTTTCTTATATGGTTGTGTCTTTGGTTTTGATCCAAAAGTTATCTCGAATCTTTTTTCTATTTCTACCCTAGTCGGTGACTCGATTATTGCTAAGAAAGTTTATAGGGGGTGTGGTAGTTGTTGGTGGCAAGCAGACCATGATGGATCTATTTGAGTTAGATATGGTTGATTTTGATATAATTCTAGGTATGGATTGGTTGTATTCTGTTATGTGTCTATGGATTGTTGGACCCGTAGGGTTATCTTTAAGTTTCTTGGTGAACTAGTTATAGAATGGGAAGGTAGTTCCTTAGCTACTAGGGGGAGGTTTATTTGTTATCTTAGACTTTAGAGGTTAATCTCTTAGGGTTGTATTTATCACTTGGTTTGAGTGAAAGACTCTAACTTGGAAGGTCCTTCTTTGTCTTCAGTCTATGTGGTTAATGAGTCTCCAGATGATCTTCTTGCCGTTCCTCTGGATAGTAAATTGAGTTTGGTATTGATTTGCTTTCAGACACTCGTCCAATTTATATTCCTCCATATAAAATAGCTCCGATTGAGTTGAGGAAACTCAAGGAGCAACTTAAGGATTTTCTGGATAAGGGGTTTATTCGTCCTAGTATTTCTCCTAGGGGTGCACCGGTGTTGTTTGTGTGCAAGAAGGATGGTTCCCTTCGGACGTGCATTGACTACAGGGTGTTGACTAAGGTGACGGTCAAGAACAAGTATCCTCTTCTTCGGATAGATAATTTGTTTGACCAGTTACAGGGTGCCAAGTTCTTCTCTAAGATAGATCTTCAGTTTGGGCACTATCAGCTTAAGATTGGGGAGGTGGATATCCCTAAGATGACTTTTCATACTCGGTATGGGCATTTTGAGTTCATGGTGATGTCGTTTGGGTTGACTAATGCTCCAGCAGCATTTATGGCTTGATGAACAGGGTATTCAAGTAGTATTTGGATCTCATTATCATTGTGTTTATTGATGACATTTTGGTTTATTCACAGAGTGAGGTGGATCATGCTAATCACCTTCGTGTGGTATTGCATACCTTAAAGTCATTGTTTATGTGATTGATTTCATGGTTTTACTATTTTACGATTATGGTTTTCAACTATTATTAGGGGTTGATATTGAATGTTTGGTTATGGTTTCCTATGGTTTTAATTATGCTATGATATGCATTAATGATAGATTTGGACAATTGAATTGCATGGTACTGTCTTAATGGTCTTTGGAATTGGTTTTGGTTATATTATGCCCCCAAGGTGTTTGATAAAATTCTTATAAAGCCATGTTCATAGCATTGACTTCTTTTATTGGAACTCTTGTATGTTTTAAACTGGACAAAGGATTTATGCATGGTTTAAATGGTTTGAAGAGGCTAAAGTCTAATTGGTTATGCTTGTGGATAACATGGAAGTCTCCCAAGTGAATTTAATATAGTAATTGGAAAGGCACCTAAGGTCCCCTTAACCTAAATAGTTTGGCTATGGATATTACTTGCAGGTAACGGGTGGTATGATGATACCACTAATATTGGCCTTGGTTAATAAATGGTAAATGGAATTTTTGGACATGGTTTTAGCTGGGCATTAATAGCAGGGTGTGTAGCTAAGCCGTGGAAGGTGGCAGTCCCGGGGGGACTGAAAACCAAAAACTCATATTTGCCGATATAAGGGGTCTTAATGACCATGTGCATGTGTCTGATTTTATATTATGGGATGTACTAGTCATCCCATGGGATATTCCCTGGCCGTGTGGCTACACGCAATGGGGCCCTTTTAGCAGGGGGAGCTAAACCCATATATGGGTGGTTAGGACGGTAAAGCTACACAGCCCAAGTAAAGGTATTAAGTGCATGCTAAACCCGGTCCCCTTTCCCGGCACTTATATATGTATAGTTATATGCATTATGGATGGTTTTACTTGGTTTTATGACTAGCATTATTTTATCCTTATCTTGAGATTCATGCTAGCAGTCACTCACTAACCCCATCTATTGGCAGTTGTATACCTACGCTATGCAGGAATCGGCCATTCTAATCCTTCTGTTTAGCACACAGATTTGGTATCAACATTTGGGCTGAAGTAGTGAGATTGCATCCTTTTGGGAGGCATCATTTCTTGTTATGGATTTCATTAGACACTTCTCTTTTATTTTGGATATTAGTTTTGGCCATGGTTGGGGTCATGTCCCAATCAGATTTGTGTATTTTTTTGGATAGAGGCTTTGTGCTACTTCAGGAGGTTGGTATGGACGGGATCGGTATTGGTGTCAGCCTTAGCATTGGTATTGACATTGAGGCTGGCATCATTGGACATGATTTATCACTGTTCCATCCTATTACATTTGGGATTTATTTTCATATTATGTCTTGTCTATGGTTTGGTTTGGTATGGTTGGGCGGTTGGTGTGGTACGGTTAAAATCTATTGGGTCGGTTATGGATGTGACCCTATCTCAGAGTCTTAATGAGAACAATAACGCTATCTTGTTATATGTTTAAAATTCAGCCCATCTAAGGTTGGATATAGGTGGTTGGGTTGGGTAATAGGGGGTGGTCCCCGATCCTGGTTGGACTTGGTATACCCATTACGATAAGGCCAGGGGTTGGGTCGGGTCATATAAGGGGTAAAAGACTAAAAAGCCCCTGAACTTAACTTCTTAGAAATTACTCGGCAATCTATATGACTCGGGTACGCAACTCATTTACTAAGGTACGGCCAATCATACGAATCGTGTCCCAAGCAAAATCATAGATGACATACATTGGTTAACATACTAGTTACACTTATAACTCTTACCATTGGTTACAACTCGTATCTATCCTCTCGTATCCTTATTCGAACTCATCTCACCCCATACTAACTTGGCTACGAGTTACCATGTACGACTCGTACCTTTTTCATATGACTCGTTACCCTCACTCATATCTAGGATAGAACCCCAAGGGTCTTACACTGATGTCCTTACGACTGAATTCATACGAATTGTACCCGTCTTGACGACTCGTAGGGTTGAGTCATAACCATAATAGAATGTTCACCACGCTACATTGTATTAAGTACGAGTCCAACATACGAATTGGATGTTAACTTATGACTTATAGACTAAGTCGTATACTGTCCAGAGACTAGAAAAGATATGGGATATTATAATATCTCCCCTTTGGAAACATTCATCCTCGAATGAGACTAGTTAGACTAGGAATACTAAAGTACTGAGACCATATACTAAACATGTATGACTTGGAACATGATTAAATAACTGAGTCTGATGCGTGATACCTGAACTGAACTAATTTCTTGAATACATGAAATAACATGAGAATGGTTATTTATCTAAAACAGAGAACAGAAAAGAGTCAATCTAAGAAAGATTGTTACCTCAAGAAGAGTCTAAATTTGCGGAGAAAAGATGAGGGAACTTAGTTCGCATATCTGCTTTTGTTTCCCAAGTAGCTCCCTCAAAAAACTGATTTCTCCATAGAACTTTAACTAAAGAAACATCTTTGTTCCTCAACCAATGAGTCTGATGGTCAAGGATCTCAACTGGGATTTCTGCTTAGGAGAGACTATCTCCCACATTCGCATTCTCTAAAGGAATAACTAAAGCTGAATCACCGATACATTTCTTTAGCAAGGATACATGAAACACTGGATGCACTGATGTCAAATCTGTAGGTAGCTCCAACTCATAAGTTACATTCCAAAAATAGCTCAAGATTCTATATGGGCCAACATAGCGGGGACTGAGTTTTCCCTTTTTGCCAAATCTCTTCCCTACTTTCATAGGTGAAATCTTCAAATAGACCAAGACACCAACCTCAAACTCACGATCCATTTTTCGCACGTCTGCATAAGATTTCTCATGGCTTTGGACTGCCTTCAGCCTTTCCTGAATCAACTGAACTTTCTCCATTACCTCAAACACTAAATCTGGCTCTATCAAAGCAACCTCACCTACCTCAAACCAACCAATAGTAGATCTACATCTCCTTCCATAGAGAGACTCAAACGGAGCCCTCTGAATACTGGAGTGATAGTTATTGTTGTAGGCAAAATAAATCAAAGGTAAGTGGTCATCCCAACTACCCTTAAAATAGATAGCACGGTCCCTCATCATGTCCTCTAAAGTTTGAATGGTCCGTTCTACCTGATCATCTGTTTGAAGATGAAAATTTGTGCTAAGATGAACTTTGGTACCAAGACCCTTCTGAAAAAAGCCTTTCAAAAATGAAAGGTAAATTGAATACCTCTATTAGAAATGATAGACAACGAAATTCCGTGCAAGTTAACCAACTCTTTGAGATAAGGTCTAGCGTAATCCTCAGCTGAATACGAAGTATGAACTAGCAAGAAATGAAGTAATTTGGTCATTTTATCCACAATGACCCATATCAAATCATATTGACGATGCATACAAGGCAACCCTATCATAAAATCCATGTTCACCACTTCCCACTTCCAAGTGGGCATGCTAAACTCCTGCAATGTACCACTTGGCCTTTGATGCTCAACTTTGACCCATTGACAATAAAAACACATAGCGACAAGCTCTGCAATATCCTTCTTCATACAATTCCACCAATAGATTTCCCACAAATCACTATACATCTTGGTGGTCCCTGGATGGATAGAGTATCACGCACTATGTGCTTTTCCTAAAATTTATTATCTCAAACCATCAACACACAGAACACATAACCTATCTTAACAACAAAGCACACCATCTTTCCTTTGGGAGAAAACCTCCACCTTCTAGTCTCTAACTACCTCCTTTAACTTAACCAAACTGGGATCCCTATTTTGCTTTTTTTTTCACTTCGGCAACCAATAAAGATTTCAAACCATTCTGAACCAATATACTACCTTTAGCTGAATCAACCAATCGAACACCTAATCTAGCATGCTGATGAATCTCACGAACTAACTCCTTCTTATCACTTTCGACATGGGCAACACTACCCAAAGACAATCTACTAAGGGCATCCGCCATTATATTGACCTTGCCCAGGTGATACAATACACTCATATCATAATCTTTTAACAACTCAAGCCACCTTCTCTGATGAAGATTCAGATCTTTCTGTAAGAACACATACTGTAAACTCTTGTGATCAGTGAACACATCAATATGAACCCTACAAAGATAATGCCTCCAAATTTTCAAGGCAAAAAAATAGCTGCCAACTCAAGATAATGGGTAGGGTAATTTGTCTCATAGGGTTTAAGCTGTCTAGAGGCGTAGGTTATGACTTTGCCTCTCTACATCAAAAACAACAAAGACCACTCTGGAAGAATCACAATAAACTACAAACCCATCTGGTAAAGTCAAGATTGGGAAGAAAGTGAGTCGAGTATTCAACTCCTGAGAACTCTTCTCGCAGGAATCTGACCACTGAAATTTGATTTTCTTTTGAGTCAATCAAGACATGAGGGAGGCAATAAAAGAAAAACCTTCAACAAACCGTCTGTAATAGCCATCCAAACCCAAGAAACTCCTGATATCTGATGGAGAGATAGGTTTAGGCCAGTTTCTTACTTCTTTAATCTTTTGAGGGTCAACTCAGATGCCATCACTGAAAACTATATGACCAAGGAAAGCTACTGATCTTACCCAAAATTTGCACTTACTGAACTTAGCAAACAACTGATGGGCTTTAAGAGTCTGCAACATAACTCTCAGATGGTCTGCATAATCATTATCACTATGGTAATAGACAAGGATATCATCAATGAAGACTATGATAAACATGTCCAAGTACTGCTTGAACACCCTATTCATCAAGTCCATGAAAGCTGCAGGGGAAATTTTATTCCAAAAGACATAACCAAGAATTCAAAGTGACCATATCAAGTTCTAAAATTTGTCTTCGGAATGTCACATTCTCTGACTCTAAGCTGATGATAGCCGAATCTGAGGTCTATCTTAGAGAAATAACTGACACCCTAAATTCGGTTGAGTAAGTCATCAATTCTGGGGAGTGGATACTTATTCTTGATTATGAGTTTGTTCAACTGACAGTAGTCGATGCACATCTTGAGAGAACCATCTTTATTACGCACGAACAAGATTGGAGTACCCCATGGAGAAATACTAGGCCTGATAAAACCCTTATTTAAGAGATTTTTAAGCTGATCATTCAGCTCCATAAGCTCAGCTGGATCCATTCTGTATGGTGGAATAAAGATAGGTTGGGTATCTAGAAGAAGATCCATTCCAAAGTCAATTCCTCTTTTGGGAAGAACTCCGAGAAGATCTTCAGGGAACACATCTTGAAATTTCCTTACTACTGGAACTAACTTGAGACTTGAGGTCTTAGAATTTGAGTTTTTGACTCAGACAAGGTGGTAAATACACCCCCTAGATATCATCTTTCATGCTCTAAGATAGGAAACAATCTGACATTTAGGCACTAAGGTACTAGCCCTCCATTCAATGATTAGTTCATTAGGAAACTGAAACTCGACGACTCTAATTCTACAATCAACTGAGGGATAACATGAGTGGAGCCAATCCATGCCGAGAATAACATCAAAATTAGTCATCTCTAACTCCACCAGATCAACTGAAGTGATTTTCTGAGATATAGTAACCAGGCAATTTTTGTACACCCGTCTAGCTATAATGGATTTACCCATGAGAGTAGACACTAAGAAAGGCTCTGCTAATGTTTTAGGACTGACACCAAAATTGACAATTATATAGGGAGTTACAAAAGAAAGTGAAGCTCCGAGGTCTAATAAAACATGCACATAAAGATGCAAAACCTATAATGTACTCATAACTACATTAGGAGAACTTTCCTGATCATGCCGAGTATGGAGAGCATATAATCTATTCTGGTGTTGCCTACTAGTTGTACTGGAGGTGGTACCCTACTGAGTCGGGCAACCTGCTGGAGCTAATACAAGATTAGATTG
>NW_025837796.1:0-2651 GCF_002878395.1 Capsicum annuum | reverse complement strand
CCCCCTACAAATGGTTTGTTGTTTTGTAGGTTAAGGTTTGTTCCATAATAAAGTCCGAGTGCTAAAGGGGCTATTAAAGTCACAATTAGCTGCCGTCATTATTACAATATTATAGGTTCGTTTCATAATAGCATTCGATGCAACTGTGCAAATAATTTTTTTAAAAAAATTTGTATTATAATTATTTTCAAAGTCATTAATTTGCTCACGTAAAGAATTTAAGGTCCATAACAATATTAATTTTTATTGAAAGTTCTTACATTCTTTTATTTTCTTATAAATTTTAAGCTGAGTTCAATTATTTCAATTCAATCGTAGAATTTGTTAGATGTTTTATTTTCTATATATCCGGCTTATTAGTGGAAATACAAGATTCATATTTAGTTGAGTAACTCATGGTACACATTTTGATAATATGAGTAACATGTCAAAATATTATACGAATTGATATGCGATGCACGCGCAATACACGTGTGTGAAAATTAATGTGTTAGTTGAATTAAAATCGAAACTTTGTGATCACTATTATATTTTGTTTTATAATTTACAGGTCGTAGATGAATGTCGGTTGACTTTGAAGAATTTCTTGTGTAAAAGTTAGGTTTAATTGTATTGTGTTGATATTTTTATTATTTTACTGTTTTATTTTAATTTACAGATGCTAGACGAATATGATCCGTTTTGAAAAAACTTTTTAGGTAAAGGTTAGATTTAATTGTATTATCGTAATATCTCTATTAGTTTGTTATTTTGTGGTAGTTTACAGTTTGTAGATAAATTTCAATCGGCTTTGAGAGACTTTTTATGTAAATGTTAGGTTTAGCTGTATTATTTTGATATTTCTATTGTATTATTTTGTTATTGTTTTACAGGTGGTAGATAGATGAGTCTCGGACGACTTTGAGAGAATTTTTGTGTGTAAAGATTAGATTTAATTGTATTATTTTGATGTCTCTATCATTGTATTATTTTGTTGCAATTTACAAATGATAGATGAGTGTCGATCAACTTTTAAAAATATTTTGGTAAAAATTAGGTTTAATAAATAAATTCTCCATCTTTATATACTCAAATAATATTAAATTTAATTATTATATTCATCTTTATTATTTAAACAAATATTCTATTTAGTGCAATGTTTGAATTCATTAAAGTGATATACACGCGCAAGGCGCGTACACCTGAACTAGTTATATTAAAAGTGTGAAGGTCTTAGAAATGTTGTTTGAAATTTTTACCCTTCATTAAAAGTCTCCGCAGTAGACAAAATCGTCTTTTCACCTTTTTATTGATATGGAAATTTTGTGAACTCCTAACATATATTGAAAAGTAAGGCATGAAGTAGTTTAAAAAGAAAACTATAAATAGTAGAATTATTAGAAAAATATTTAGAATACCTAAAAGAAAAGATGGATATTAGGAATTAATTCCTTTTAAAAAAGGACACAATTTTAAAAGAGAGAAAGTCCAAAGAGTATTTTTTAAGCCTTTTCTTCTCCAAGAAAATAATTTATTATAGGTAGTTAAACTTTTATTTATACCAAATAAAATTATAATTTAAATTTTTGTCTTATTAAATTTTGGTTATTGGATTTTTTCTTATTTGAAAAAATTCTAAATTTTAGAATTTCAATCAATTTATAATTTCTTTCCTTACTTGAATTAAATATCATAATTAAAGTACCTTCTATTCTCACTTTTTTTTTTATATATATATATTTTAGGATTTCAATCAACTTAAACTTTTATTTTATACAATTTCTTTCCTTATTTGAATTAAATATCAGAACTATATATTTAATATTTTTTGTACGTTCTTTCTTGATTTTTCTCACGTAATACCTCATCTTTTGATTTGCTTCTTTTGTCCCAACGAAAAACTAAATTTGTTTAATTTATGTAGAATTTTTTGTTTATATACAGAATATATGTTTGATTTTTGTTTTTTCTTTTTTTAGCAGTGAATCTAGGTTGAACATTATTTGATTTGATTGTATTTTTCAGGTGGCTTTTGACAAAACACTAATGGAAAGGTTGACAAGAACAACATGGAGTTTGGGACGTTTTGAGAAAAAATTGGTTGTGAGCTATGTGAAAAGTTATGGACCCTTTGAGTCTGAACGTGGTGTTGTTGACTGTTGGGGAGGATCTTTTCATCTTGTGATGATTAACTTGTCTATTATTAAATTCACGGGCATGTTGGATCATACCTTGATGTTGTAGGTGTGTGTTTGCAGAAACTTACTCCCAATATGAGTTAGCCTCATAACAAATTTATGGATTGTTACGTATTCGTAGTCATGAGGTTTGTAAATTTTGAATCTTTATTTTATTTTATGTTCTTTTTTTAAAAAAAATCTTTTGCTTTATTTTTGTTGATTTTTATTGTATTAGAAACACTTAGTAATTTTTTTTGTTTTGTTTGTATGTAACACATTTTATTGGATGACTATGTATGTCGTTAGGTGCAAAAATTTAAGAAAGCTAACAAAAGTTATTCATAGGACATATAATAAGAAAATTAAAGCTGCAATTCTAATAATTTTTCCCTAATTTTTCAATCAACTGCATTCATATAGTGTTAGGTTTCTGCTATTGCTAAAGTAATTTTTTTAATATATTGTAAAAGGATATTCTGAAACTTTTGGCAG
>NW_025837795.1:0-2356 GCF_002878395.1 Capsicum annuum | reverse complement strand
GTCATGCAATTGGAAAGACTCGATTAGATTCGTAGTTGACCTTGCGAGCTCACTCATTCATCCCTAGTTCCACCTAAATCAACTTAGGTACTATCACTATCCTAACATTGAGTTTATGAGAACTCATTTCAACTCAGAGTGATCGATCGACGACTCGGGTCAGGATGAACGCAATACCAATGCCATCCAATTACAAAGACTCGATTGGATTTGTAGTTGACCCTGCGATCTCACTCATTCATCCCTGGTTCCACCTAAATCAACTTAGGTACTATCACTATCCTAACATTGAGTTGATGAGAACTCATTTCTACTCAGAGTGATAGATCGACGACTCGAGTCAGGATTAACGCAATACCAACGCCATGCAATTGCAAAGACTCGATTGGATTTGTAGTTGACCCTGCGAGCTCATTAATTCATCCCTAGTTTCACCTAAATTAACTTAGGTACTATCACTATCCTAACATTGAGTTGATGAGAACTCATTTCAACTCAGAGTGATCGATCGACAACTCGGGTCGATATGAACGCAATACCAATGTCATGCAATTGCAAAGACTCAATTGAATTTGTAGTTGACACTGCGTGCTCATTCATTCATTCCTAGTTCCACCTAAATCAATTGCTATGAAATCTATTGCAACAAACGACTATGCTGTTAAAAATTTTCAAATAGGTACATATATGTTGCAATAGATGACATATCTGATTTAATTATCAAATAGAAATTTGCATCTGTTGTGACAGATGAATGAGCTTTTGGAAATTTTCAAAAAAATATATATATCTGTTGTAACAGATGACATATCTGATTTTATTAATTATCAAATGAACATTTTCATCTGTTGTCATAAATGACTGAGCTTTTGGGATTTTTGTAACAGATGATGAGCTGTTTGGATTTCTAAACAGATATTTATATATGTTACAACAGATGATATATCTATTTGAAAATCTTTTTATCTATTTTAATTTTAAAGCAAGAAACTTCTGATCCGAGTAGATAATATCAAGTAGTAGTACTTACTACTAAAGACGGTAAAAACTATTTCTTGGATATGTCAAAAGTGAGTTCATTGAGCAGTCTTGTCTTGTCTTTTCAATGTCAGTAGTCTTAGTCTATCTCGTTCCCCTCAAATTATTAATGCATATT
Source organism: Capsicum annuum (assembly GCF_002878395.1). Classification (NCBI taxonomy): domain Eukaryota; kingdom Viridiplantae; phylum Streptophyta; class Magnoliopsida; order Solanales; family Solanaceae; genus Capsicum; species Capsicum annuum. Next base: position 1,200 of record NW_025837795.1, on the reverse strand, counting down.
AATTAATGAATATTGAAAACCACCACGTCTACGGACACAATACATCTATAGAAATTATCTCATCTCTTCTTTCAGCTGCAGTTTATTTTATTCAACTCTCATCTTTTTATCTCTCCTCTTTAGGGTCACAGCCTTTTTTCTCTCTTTTCTCTTCTCTTCTCATAAAGATCTTTTCATATCTAAAACCATCCATATATTTTCTCGACTTAAATTTCTATTTTGATCCCCTTTTTGATATTAAGGTATGGTTCCGTATTGCTCTTTCATTCTCGTCTTCTTCTTTGCATGTTATTTACATCTGTTTTTTTATTTAATTACTATTTACCCATATCATATTTATTTAAAAAAATTTAAGAAAGTTGTAAGTGTTGAATAAACAATCTGAGAATTTTTATTACAATATGAGAAAAAAGTCATCTATTGGGAGAAGTTTAAAAGCCTTGTTGGCTATATCATTTTTTTGTATGTATTTTGTTTGTTTCATTATTGTTGATGCATTTATTGATGTTGTTGGTGGGGTTGGCATTGTTGGAACTTGTTGTGTTGTTGATAGTTCTGTCACAAAGGATTTTGCTTCTTTGTTGTTGATGATGTTGTTGGAACAAATGTTGTTTGTTTTTTGTTGATGTTTATACTGTTGTTGATGTTGCAATAGATGGAGAAACTGTTGGAACAAATAAAACCACCAAAAAGGCTGGTTTGATGTATTTCATCAGATTCCACATCTGTTGCAATAGACTCCACATCTGTTGCAATAGACTTCACATTTGTTGCAAAAGACTCCACATCTGTTGTAACAGACTCCCCATCTGTTGCAACAGACTCCACATCTGATGCAACAGATGGACAATGTTCTTTTTGTGACATTAATTTTTTTCCTCTTCTTTGTAGATATAAGGAACTGACAGTTGATCAACTTTTGAAAGACTATCTCAAGAGGCTGTAGTAAAGATGGGATCGGAGGAATAAGCTGCTTGTAGATAGAACCACTTCATATATGTGGGAGGTATGTATTACTGATAATGTTATCGTTGAAACACACATAGAGTGCACTGATTTTATGAATGATGTTTTTACTGATTAGTCATAGATTTTTTAAATAAAATGTCTGCAATTTTACAGTTAAGTTTGGTAGGTTCAAACTGGTAAGGCTGAGGGACCATGAATATGGTTCTGATAGCCTATTAAGATTTAATGTCG
>NW_025837794.1:0-2730 GCF_002878395.1 Capsicum annuum | reverse complement strand
AAGTTTAAATATGATTTTGATACATTAAAGCTTTATATTTTGAGTCCTAAGTACAAGTGGTGAGTTTATAAGGAGATTATGATCTCAAGTTTTATTGACAAGTTTTGATAAGTGCTTTCAAAAGAAAAGATTGATCTTTTAATCCTAAGCTAAGATAGGAATCCACACTATTTATGATTTCAATCAAAGAGAAGTATAATTGGTCTTCATTAGAGACCCTTGAGTTATTTTAAGGTGGATTTTCTAAGAGTTCTGAGCCTAAGTATAAGAGTAGTATTTAGCACCGAGTTAGGTATGATTCCAAGGTTTTATACCCCAGAACTACTTGCAAACATAGGATTGAGATTTATGGGCCCGATGCTGAGATAGTGATCACTAAAGTTAAGGTACTATTTTGATGGCAAAGATAGAATAGCTCTCCCCAACATGGGCAAGACGTTGGACTCCATGTAGCTCACATGGTTTATGCCGGTTAGGAAAAACTCCCAGAGTTCCCCAATCTTAAAGTTCCTAAAGTGCTAAGTCCTTAAGTTTTAAAGAAGTTCTACTCTCCTTGAGATAAAAGCATGAGTTTTGAAAGTATTGTTTAAAGTATTCCCTTAGCCTACAAGTTTTGAGAATAAGAGGAGAATACAGATTTTAGAGTTAAGTATAATGACTCACGAGATTTGTATTACATGTTTCACTATTCATGATTTATGAGATTTATATTTCAACTTATTCAAGCCATCTGAGTTATTCATATTTGCATGCATGATTTTATAAATAGTAATGGTATTGCTTATGTAATTGCATACACCCCCATATACTCATTACATCCTCAAAGTACCAATCCACATATACGTCTGTGTGCTACATTTTCTCATAATGTAGGTTCAGGTGCTCAGTCCTAGCCGCGTTAATGATCCCAAGTACCTTTGTTTACATTTCCACAGTGGTGAGCCCTAATGGTTCAAGGACCTATTTTCTAGATATCTAGTATTATTTATAGTTGGTTTTGCTGATTTCAATTTAAGTTAGTTGGGGGTCTGTCCCAATGACTCTCTAGTTCTTGACTAGTAGAGGCTTTGTCATACTAGATTATCAGTGGTGTTATAGACTTTCCAGTATTGTTATGATAGGCAGACAATATTTTCTGGATATACTAGTTCGGTTTTGGCATAACATAGTATTATTGTTTGATTTGACATCCTACAGTAAGTGATAGAGATAGTAGTAGGCTTAAAGGGTTAGCTTGGGGCTACACCTAGCCTTAAGCACTATGTGATGCTCCTGGATGAGATTTTGGGGCGTTACAAACTTGGTATCATAGCCTAAGTTTTAAGGAGTCTAACAAGCCACGTTACGTAAAGTGTTGATCATCGGTGTGTAGCGCGCCACATCTATGAGCAAGAGGCTACAAGACGTTTTAGGAAAAAGTCATCTCTTTTTTTCATAATTCATTGTGCTTATAGTTTCATCTCTCTTCTATTAATTTATGCACTTTTTATGATAAAAAATGCCTTCCCAAAGAGCAAATGCCCCAAAAAACAATAACTAGCAACTTCGGCCTATTGATCACCTGAATGAGACTGTGTCTTATACTGAGTTTCGGGCGGCCTTTCAGGAGTTTGCCTAGGCAGTCACCACGTATATCTGGGCTAATAACCAGGCCACAGTTTTGCATCAGCAAGGAGGTGATTTAGCTGCAGCCAGGATTTGTGATTTCATGAGGATGGATCCACCAGAGTTCTATGGGCCAAAGGCAGTTGAGGACCCACACTTGTATCTTGAGGAGGTGAGGAAGATCACCCAAGAGATGCATGTGTCTGAGGAAGAGAGTGTAGAGCTGGCATCTTATTGTCTGAAAGATATTGCTTATGACTGGGTTGTAGCGTGGAGGAAAAATAATGGGGAGCATACTGCTCCTATGCCTTGGCAGGTGTTCCAGGATGCATTCTGAGACAAGTTCTTCCCGCTTGCAATGAGGGAAGCAAAGATAGAGGATTTTATAAACCTAAGGCAAGGCTCTATGACTGTAAAGAAGAATTGCCTTAAGTTCAACCAGTTAGACAAGTATATTCTCGACTTGATGGCTAACACCCGAACTAGTATTAGTAAGTTTATGATCGGTGTGTCTAGTTTGGTGCTGAAAGAGTGTAGGACTGCTATGCTCAATAGGGATATGGATCTATCCATACTGATGATGCATGTACAACAGATAGATGTAGATAAGATTAATAAGAGAGATAGGGTAAGGGGAAATAAAAAGGCTAGGTCAGAGCAGTATGATCATGGTCAGACTAGATCTCATGGAGGGAATCGTCTGTAGTTTTAGAGTCGTTCATCTTTGTCAGTGTCTTTATCAGCTAGTGCTCCCTCACCCAGAAACAAGCAGGAGCAGGGGAATAGGCCTTCTATGTCTAGGTACCAGAATAGTGTAACAAACCTCATTATTCTCCATGTACAAAGTGTGGTAGGGACCATCCCGGTGACTGCTTAGAAGATCAAAGGGGTTGTTTTGGTTGTGACAAGTTGGGCCACAGACTTAAAGAGTGCCTGCATGCTAGGAAGGGGAACAGAGATGGCCAACCTCATACATAGGCTACCAGTACATTAGCTTCTTTTTCCCGTCCAGCTCCTTCTCAGGGTATGTCATCTAGCACTACTAGCAGTCAGCACCAGAACAGGTTCTATACCTTACCATCCCTTCAGGAGCAGGAGAAATCTCCCGACATTGTTACTGGTATG
>NW_025837793.1:0-2292 GCF_002878395.1 Capsicum annuum | reverse complement strand
CACCCTAGGCGCGGGTCTACACGCATGTTATCCTAGTCAGCCATTTTAATGCCACATAGGTCTGGTCAATGGTCAAAGGGTTTAAAATATTATTTTTAATGGGTTCAAAGGTTCAAATGACAAACATGTAAGTAGGAGTACCCACATTATAAAACAGACATAGTACAAGGGTCCATCGAGCCATTTTGCTAAAGAAAAGAAGGCATGCAAACTTGTCAAATCACTTTATGGACTAAAACAAGCACCCAAACTGTGGCATGCAAAGTTTGACCAAACCATGTTGGCAAATGATTTTGAGATAAACTAATGTGATAATATGTGTACATTAAATGACACTTCAAATCACAAGGTCATTGTTTGTTTGTATGTGGATGCATGTTGATCATCAGTAGAGATATTTCTAACATAAATGTTATGAAATAAATACTTAAGAGAAAGTTTGATATAAAGGACCTTCGAGTTGCAGATGTGATCTTAGGGATAAGAATTCATAAAACTCCACAAAGGTTGGCATTGTCACAATTTCATTACATTAAAAAGGTACTTAACAAGTTTAAATATTTAGACTTCGGTATTGACAAGACTCCATTACATATAAGCTTTACACATCAATAGAATGAAGATAAAAGTGACACACAGTTGGACTACACATAAGTGTTGGGATGTTTAATATATATCATAAACTGTTCGTAGCCAGAGCTAGAATGTGCTATTAGTAAATTGAGTTGGTACACGAGTAATCCCAATAAAACTAAATGAATGAAAATGAAATGAGTTTTGGGGTATCTTAAATACATTCAAGACTATGTTTTGCATTATAATAAATATCCAGTAGTAATTGAAGGATATAGTGATGTAAATTGGATCACTAGATTGAATAAAGTAAAATCCATAAGTGGATATGTATTTACTTTAGGTGGAGGAGTAGTCTTTTGAAAACCGTCCAAAAATACATGTATTGCCCACTCTACAATGGAATTTGAATTTATCACATTGGATAAAGACGATGAAGAAGCTGAATAACTCTAAAATTTCTTGGAAGATATTCTTTATTGGCCTAAACCATTGGCACCAGTATGTGTACACTTTGATAGCCAAGTGGCGATAGGTAGGGTAGGGATCATGATGTATAATGGTAAATCTCATAATATAAGATGGAGACATAATATTGTTAGAGAACTACTCTCTAGTGGAATTATCATTGTTGACTATGTAAAGTCAAAGGATAATGTGTTGGATCTACTTACAAAATGCCTATGTAGAGAGGGAGTTAAGAGAACATTGAAGGAAATAGGTTTATGACTTAGGACAAGTCAACATGGTGGTAATTCTTCCTAGTAGACTAGAGAACCCAAGAGCTAGGTTCAAGGAGATCAAATAAAATTGTGACTGAGGGTTCAACAGTGTCAATATACACAACTTATTCTCATGATGTAGGCAATTTTTAAGAAACAAGGATAAGGTTTATGGTGTGAAGCTTTTTAACGGTTATCTAAATTCGGTATATTTGACCAAATAATTTAATCTATAGGATTAAACATTTAGAAATCACCTATGTAAAGGTGAAGTGAAAGCCGCTTCAAGTAGAATGTTAGTAAAGGTCTATTCTCTACAATCTCATGAAACTAGGGCATGGTCATGGCTGAAACGAACAAAACTGTGAGTACCATAAATGGTAAAAGGATAATTGTGTGACATGTGTTGTCTAGGTTTATATAAAGTTTGAAAGTTCAAAGATATCAAATATATTGATTGACCGAGTGTATCCGATTCATGTTTACTTCAAAAAGTTTAAAGGAAAACCCAATTATCCAGATGCAATCAGTCTTTGCTTGTTGATAACATACTTGTTCATAAATTTTTGTTAAAATAGCCATTCTCTATTCATTTGGGGTCTTTAAGAGGTGTGAATGGAAACTGAATAAGTGTTTTTTTGTGGAAAGACACTAAGAGAAAGGATGAAATTTAAATAAGCACCTACCTTTTAAGATTGAATGGTTATGAACTTTCCAATAGGTTGTGACTTTTCCAAAGTGTTGCACATTTTTAAAGAGTTGCACCTTGTAATACCCCATATATTTCTAAGCTAGAAAATAAACCATTGTTCCTATGCATGAAACCTCTTATCTTATGATTCATATTTGAGTACATGACTTACAATGAGTATCCTAGTGAGAAGAGATTTTATGATATATTAAGCGTGTTCATAAGAGTCACTTAGAGTAAGGCAAGCTAAGAGCTTTTGAATCCATCAAGTTTTAGTATTTAATTTTGCAAGATTTATCTTTAAAC
>NW_025837792.1:1110-21348 GCF_002878395.1 Capsicum annuum | reverse complement strand
AAGCAAGATACCTCAAATGAACAAGTTCTGATATGGACTCAAAACTACAGAAAATAGAAGTAGTAAAGCAAACATCTTATATCCTAAGTAATCTAAAGCTTGATTGTGAGAGTAAACAAAAATTGTTTGGATATTTGAAGAAAAAAGAACGTGTGAGTGGCATAAATTCAGAAAGTTGACTGTGTGTATACTTATTGAAATCAACTACACGGCGTAGACAATCAATGTTTTCTAGAAGACCATCGTGGCCATACCTCGTTTTGAAGTGTATAAAGTTCTCAATTTGGGCTTCTCTCAAACACATATCTCGAACGAGATCATGCATCTTACAACTCTTGATTTTTCCTAGGGAGCTATGCTTCCCCACTAAAACCAAACTTCTATCAACTAACTCCCTCAAATATTCCTCCGCCACGTCTTCTAGATTTTTGTGTTTAACTTTCTTGATGAAGCCCTCAGCAATCCATAACCTTACTAACTTCCAGACCGGGATCTCACGGGTTTCTGCAAAAACTCCCATATAAAGGAAGCATGGTTTCAAGTACTGAGGCAAATGGTAGTATCTCAAAGAAAGTATGCTCAAGCAATCCGTAGCGTCACTGATCACAAGTGATCCTACCTTTTCTGCAACTGTCTTCCAAGAACCTGTTTCGTTGCTCATCGTGGAAAGTAGTCCACCAATTGCAACAACTGCAAGTGGCAACCCTTGACACTGATGGCCAATGTACTTCCCAATTTTCTCCAATTCTGGAGGGTAACTACTGTCCCCAAATACCTTATCGCGTAAAATAGTCCAGCTTTCCTCCATGCTCAGAAAACGCATCTGGTGAAGGGAATTGCCCGAGCTAGCAGAAGAGGCAACATCTACAAGCCTCGTGCTCATCACGATTCGGCTTCCGTTATGATCATCTGGGAAAGATCTCCTTACATGCTGCCAAGCCTCGATAGACCACATGTCATCTAGAACAATAAGATACTTCCTCCCTTTTAAACTTCGATAAACTCGTTCAGCCAATTGCTCAGTAGTACTGTTTCTTTCTACTTCATCTCTAACTACGCTAATTGATCGAAGAATACTAAGAAAAATATCTCTCGTGTCAAATTCTTGAGAAACATTTATCCATGCTCGAACATAAAAATGATATGTAATCAAAGAATCATCATACACTCTTCTAGCCAGTGTGGTCTTGCCAATACCACCCATCCCTACAATGGGGACTACTTCGAGTCTTGATGATTGCACGATGAGTCGATCTTTAATCTTTAGTAAATCTTTATCTAGTCCGACGATCATATCTTTTTGATCCCAAGGGAATTGAGGTGAAGTATCTCTTGAATGTGAGATTTTGCAGTTGAACCTGCTGAGCTGTATCTTTTTCGTAACCTCTCTTTGTATCAAACCAATTTCTTCAATTGCATATTCCAAGTTTTGATGAAAGATGGTATTAGCCTGTCTTCGTTCTCGCCTGTTTTGTATTTGATGAAAGATGGTATTAGCCTTTCTTCGTTCTCACCTGCTTTGTCGTAAAACAAGTCTATGTGAGTCAATTATATCTTCCAATCCATGAGCAGCTTCTTGGATCATCCTTTCGAGATGCTTCATCTTTATATCTTCATGGAAAACATTTGTAAAATCCTCAAGAAAAGCTTTAAGGAAAGTGTACTTCTCAGTGAGGACTTCAGTTTGATCTTTTTTGTAAAGAAGAGAATATGATGAATGATGAGTTTTTGAGAGTTGATCTAGGCTTTGCAAAAGAGAAGTCACAGCAGCATAAGCTGCCATATGCTGTTCAGTTCTGAGTTCTTGATGGCCAAAGCTAATTGTGTGTGAAAGAAGAAGCCAATGCAATGGCTGGGAATGCAAGACTTTTTTAGGCAATGTTGTAAAGAGAAGTCATAGCATCATAAGTCTTCTCTTTGTGGGGTTGGTGGAAGGGTAGAAGAGAGAATTGTGGATTTTGTTCATTTAATTATTTGGTATTTAAGACTTGTACCAAAAGGCAAGTTGGAATAGTAGTTTATTATGAGATGAGGCACATCCCAAAGATAAAATAACATCATTGAGTGGACCAACAAGAATTTTTCTTATAAAAAAGTGAGTTGATTTCTCGGATGGCCACTCAACTAATAGTCATTAATTATCTCAGAAAAATCACTTTCTTTGTTGAAAGAATTTGGAGTCGAGAGGAATTATAACTTTCTGAGATAATAACTATTAGTTGAGTGAGTGCAACAAAAATATAAAGGACTTCCTTATCATAAGGTTGTCACCACCACAACTCTCTTCATCTCAATTCCCTTTGGATCAAAAAGATATGATCGTTGGACTGGATGAAGACTTACTAAAGATAAAACATCGACTCATCGTTCAATCATCAAGACTCGAAGTAGTCCCCATTGTAGGGATGGGTGGTTTTGGCAAGACCACACTAGCTAGAAGAGTATATGATGATTCTTTGATTACATATCACTTTTATGTTCGAGCATGGATAAATGAGTCTCATGAATTTGACACGGGAGATTATTTTCTTGAGTTCTTGATCAAGATGCCAAAATTAAAGTCAATTTTGTATGCATGTTCTTTAGAAAGACATGAAGGGTACAAAGTGTTTGTTTTATGATTTAAGTTGGAATATAATATATATCCAATAAGGCTAAAAAGTCCAAACATTGGATTAATACTTTACAGGCATTAACCAAATTGGAATAGTTATAATTCAGATGAGCCCAAAAGTCACACCACTTAATAACTCAACAATATGTTGTTGTGACCAATCTTTTAAATTCAGCTTATTCTGAAAAGAACTTATGAACGACAATTAGTCTTTGACCAAGCTTTTGAAAATGCTCGTACGTGTATTTTTAGAAGTGTTTTTCAGAAGAGTACTTTTGGGGAAGAGCTACTTTTTGTTGCTTCTGTTACTCCATATTAGAGTTTATTTTGAATTTGAATTGTTGTAGCTTTTTCTGTAACAAAAAGATTATCTTTCCTGTAAAATAGGCATTAGATAAGACTTATAGTTATCTTCATCATGTACAAAATTTGTATAAAAAGAGATGTAACCAGCAGAATAATAAAGAAAGCACTTACGTTCAAACCTTCTGGAGTGCTCAACTTTTCTATATGGTATCAGATTTGCCCATCGATCCTATGGCCAATCCTCAAAACTCCAGCAACCTGTTATCACTTGCAAAAGACTCTGGTTCTTCCAACCTTATTCAGATGCCAAACGTCTCTCTCAAACTTGACAGAAACAACTATTGTCTTTGGAAAGAAAATACCTTGTAAGCCTTTTCTCTTGACTCCTTTGTTCTTGGTTCCAATCCTCCTTCAAAAACCATGACTGTCGCCCCTTCTACTACAGCGTTCGCTACCAGCCACGCACAACCAGTGGTTACTTCTAACCCTGAGTATGATGAATGGCGACGCAGCGATCTTCTTATTCTTGTTTGGCTTAATCAAATAATTTCTAATCCTCTTCTTGGTCACTTAACTCGAGCTACCTCTTCGTATGATGCTTGGACTAAAATCGAGCGTATGTTTCAATCGCATACACGTGCTCGAGTTATGCAATTAAAATCTCAACTTCGAAACGTTCCTAAAGGCAATTTTTCCATCACAGAATACTTTGAGAAGAAACGCGCAATCGCCGACTCTTTAGCAGAAAGCTTGTACATTGTACAAGATGACGACTTCATCTCATTTGTTCTTAATGGTCTGGATTCTTCATTCGGAATTTTCAAGGCTGCACTTAATATGCGTTCTGGTCCTATGACTCCCGAAGAACTATTTGGACTCCTCCTTCAGGAAGAAGAACGCTTGGCTGAAGAATTCGTTTGACTGCCATTAATACTCAATTTGGCTCTACTCCTTCTCATGCCCTCTTAACTCAAAATTCAGCTTATCCTCCTCTCTCTCCACCCGTTCATAATACCAAGCAGTCATCTATTCTTGGACCACCCCCACTCTCTAATCTTGTTGCCCACAATTCTCATAATCATGCTCAATCTATGGTACCTCAACAATATTCCCATTCTGCATTCTCTCGGTTCAATAATCGTCAGTCCAAGTGTCGTGTGCCATGTCAAATATGTGGTAAAAGTAATCATGAAGCTCGTAATTGCAACCATCGCTCCAATGAAAAAGATTATCCACCAACAAGGCCATCGCCATCACGGTCAACTCCCAAACAAGCACATTTTACTTCTCCTTCGGCTATTGTTGATCCTGCTTGGTATTTTGATTCGGGTGCAACACATCATGTGACTTCAGACATGGATAACCTCTCGTTACAGCCTTACACCGGCAATGATGGTTTAGCGGTTGGTAATGGTATGAAACTTCCTATTTCGCACATTGGCTCATCAATTTTGTCTGCACACACACAACCCAGTCATCTTAAAAATATTCTCCATGTCCCTAAAATTTCCAAGAATTTACTTAGTGTTTCTAAACTAACTCGTGATAATAATGTCTATGTGAAATTTCATCCTTATGATTGCTATGTGAAGGATTTGCAGGGCAGGAAACTGCTGCAAGGAACACTTGATGATGACCTGTACCGTCTTCAACTATCATCGTCTCATTCTCAGTCTTCCCCGCCTTCCGTATTTCTTCGTGAACGCACCTCTCTTGTTGGTTGGCATCGTCGACTAGCTCATCCAAAGGAAGTTCTTCTTTGTTGTCTTGTGTCTAATTTTAGGCTACCTGTTTCTAGCTTTGATTTTCCTAATATTTGAGAACCTTGTCAACTAGGCAAGAGTCGACCCCTACCCTTTTCCCATTCCCATATTTCTAGCAGTAGTCCTTTTCAATTAGTTTATTCTGATATTTGGGGACCTTCCCCCGTTCCTTCTATTAATGGATCCTCCTACTTTGTTTTATTCATTGATGATTGCACCAAATTTATTTGGATATATTTCATGTCACATAAATCGAAAGTTTTTCAATTTTTCACTCAATTTAAGTCGGCCGTTGAAACCTAGTTTGGGACAAAAATAAAATCAGTTCAAACTGACTGGGGAGGTGGGTACCGAAATGTATCATCGTTTTTACAAAATCAAGGCATTCATCATCGTATTTCTTGTCCTTATATACCTCAACAAAATGGTGCATCGGAACGCCGAAATCGTATTATAATTGAAAAAGGACTCGCTTTTCTTTCCCATGCTTCTCTTCCATTTCAATTTTGGGAGCATGCATTTCTCACTGCTACGTACTTATCTAATATTACAATATCCTCTTCTTTGTCCTTTAAATCGCCATATCAATTACTGTACAAAAATTCTCCCGATTATGGTTTTCTCAAAACTTTCGGTTGCCTTTGTTATCCTTTTCTTCGACCTTACAATCATCACAAAGTTGATTTTCGGTCTCTTCCTTGTGTCTTTGTAGGATATAGTTCTCGTCACAAAGGTTACCTTTGTTACCATGTCGCGTCTTCTTGAATTTATATTACTCGTCATGTTGTGTTTGATGAAAATACTTTCCCGTATTCCTCCATGCAGCTGATCACAACATCCTCCTCCTCCTCGTCCCATTTCAGCAACTCTTCTTTCTCTTTACTCAATCAAGCTTCTCAACGTCCAGTGCGTTTACATTCTCTCGCATCAAGGTCATCATCAAGTCCTCCAGTTGCATCACCTATCCCCTCATCTGAACACACTAATCATACACACATACCCTCTACACCCTCTACTGTATCCCTCAAGAATATCCACAAACAGAGAATACACCAACCATTAACCCATCTGAACACCTGCCACCATCTGGTTCATCTTACCCGACCTCAACCCGTTCCTATTTTCGCCCCTCCGACACCTCTAGTCATCACATGGTTGTTCGAAGTAAGACTAATTCCTTAAAACCAAAAGCTCTTATAACATCTCGACATTCTCTTCCTCCTGATCCTTTGCACATTCCAGAACCTACAACACATCATCAAGCCTCCAAATATCCTGAATGGCATCATGCTATGCAGACAGAATTTTTAGCCCTTATGCGAAATAAGACTTGGATATTGGTTCTACCACCGCCTAATTCTAACATTGTTGGTTGTAAATGGGTCTACAGGGTTAAGAGGAAAGTTGATGGATCAATTGAACATCACAAAGCTCGTCTTGTAGCGAAAGGTTTTCACCAAGAGGAGGGTGTTAATTACTTTGATACTTTCAGTTCCGTTGTTAAGCCTACAACCATTCGGCTTGTTCTGTCTTTAGCTGCGACAAATAAGTGGCCCATTCGACAACTTGACATTAACAATGCGTTCTTAAATGGTGATCTCTCCGAACAAGTGTTTATGGAGCAACCAAAAGGATTTGTTGATCCTCATCGGCCACATTTTGTATGCAAATTGAACAAGGCCTCATATGGCCTCAAACAAGCGCCACGCGCTTGGTTCAATAAGTTAAAGGTTTTTCTCCTCGGTATTGGCTTCCGCTCTTGTTTATCTGACTCTTCTCTTTTTGTGCAGCAAACTTCTAAGCACACAACATATGTTCTTGTCTATGTGGATGACCTTATTCTAACTGGCAGTGATAGTGATTTCATCACTGCATTTATTCGTTCTCTTGATCAACAGTTTTCTCTCAAAGATCTTGGTTCCTTAAATTATTTTCTTGGTATTGAAGTATCTCCAACATCAAATGGGATCATTTTATCTCAAGGCAGGTACATTCGTGACTTACTTCGTCGAACTAACATGGTTGATGCAAAGCCTATCTCTAGTCCGGCTGAACCTGGATCAAGACTTACTCTTTCTGGTGATCCCCTGCCTGATGCTTGTTTATACCGTAGTGTTGTTGGTGCACTTCAATATGTTACTATCACTAGGCCAGAAATATACTATGCAGTCAATCGAGTATGCCAATTTATGAAAGCACTCACCACTGTTCATTGGTCAGCTGTCAAACGCATACTTCGATATCTAAAAGGATCCATCCATGATGGCCTCTTACTACGTCCTATGTCTGATTCTAGCCTTGTAGCCTTTTCGGATGCTGGTTGGATCTCTGACATTGATGATAGTCGCTCCCAACATGGTTTTGCATTATTTTATGGAGGTAACCTGATCAGTTGGTCTTCTCGCAAACAAAAGGCTGTAGCCCGCTCAAGCACTGAAGCTGAGTATCGTGCTTTAGCTTTTGCAACTACTGAATTAATTTGGGTTCAGAAACTGCTCAGTGAGCTATGTGCTCCTCTCACTGCACCCCCTATTGTCCTTTGTGATAATCTTAGTGCACAGTTTTTATCTCGAAATCCTGTCATCCATCAACGGTCGAAGCATATTCGTCTTGATTATCATTTTGTACGGGAGATGGTTGAAGATCAATCGTTAGTGGTTCTCTATGTTTCATCTCAAAATCAACTTGCAGATATATTTACTAAAGCAGTTGGCACGAATCGGTTCGTCAATCTTCGATCCAAGCTCATGGTTCGATCACGAACATGATCTTGCAGAGGGCTATTAGAGTTTATTTTGAATTTGAATTGTTGTAGCTTTTTCTGTAACAAAAAGATTATCTTTCCTGTAAAATAGGCATTAGATAAGACTTATAGTTATCTTCATCATGTACAAAATTTGTATAAAAAGAGATGTAACCAGCAGAATAATAAAGAAAGCACTTACGTTCAAACCTTCTGGTGTGCTCAACTTTTCTATACTCCAAAAAAGAACTTTTTTTCTATCAAAAGCTTGACCAAACACCTCATTGTATTTCGAAATAGCCACCTTTGACCTCCCAAAAGCTTGGCCAAATAGGCTATTAATTGGTCATGTCTTAGTAACCCAACAATAAGTTGTTGTGAATATGTCGCATGTCGGAGACGATTTGACGACACTCACCGCAGCTTCTCTGGCGGCATTAGGATAAGGAAGTCCTTTATTTTCATTTAAGAATTATGCGGTCATTCTACCTCTTAGTTTCTTCCATTTAGTTAGGCGTGGGAAAGGATCTCGCTCCTATTAGTTGAGTGGCCATCTGAGAAATCAAACTCGTTTTGCTTATAAGAAATATTCTTGTTTGTCCATTCAATGATGTTATTTTATCTTTGGCCAAGTTGTATGAATTTGGGATGGGATTGGTCTCATCTGACAAACTATTCCAACTTGCCTTTTGGTACAAGTCTTAAATACCATCGAGTCTCAATGTGACAAATAATTCAATGAACAAATCCATAATTCTCTCTTCTACCGTTCCACCAACCCCACAAAGAGAAGACTTATGATGCCATGACTTCTGTTTACATAGCCTGAAAAAGTCTTCCATTCCCAGTCATTGCATTGGCTTCTTCTTTCACAAACAATTGTCTTTGGCCATCAAGAACTCAGAACTGAACAGCATATGGCAGCTTATGCTGCTGTGACTTCTCTTTTGCAAAGCCTAGATCAACTCTCACAAACTCATCATTCATCATGTTCTGTTCTTTACAAAAAAGATCAAACTGAAGTCCTCACTGAGAAGTACACCTTCCTTAAAGCCTTTCTTGAGGATTTTACAAATGTTTTCCATGAAGATATAAAAATGAAACATCTAGAAAGGATGATCCAAGAAGCTGCTCATGGAGTGGAAGATACAATTGACTCACATGTATATGATAGCCTTGTTTTATGACAAAGCAGGCGAGAACGAAGAAAGGCTAATACCATCTTCCATCAAAACTTGGAATATGCAATTGAAGAAATTGGTTTGATACAAAAAGAGGTTACGAAAAAGATAAATCTCAGCAGGTTCAACATCAAAATCTCGCATTCAAGAGATACTTCATCTCAATTACCTTTGGATCAAAAAGATATAGCCGTCGGACTAGATGAAGACTTACTAAAGATTAAAGATCGACTCATCATGCAATCATCAAGACTCGAAGTAGTTCCCATTGTAGGGATGGGTGGTATTGGCAAGACCACACTGGCTAGAAGAGTTTATGATGATTCTTTGGTTACATATCACTTTTATGTTCAAGCATGGATAAATGTGTCTCAAGAATTTGACATGAGAGATATTTTTCTTGGTATTCTTCTATCAGTTAGCATAGTCAGCGATGAAGTAGAAAGAAACAGTACTAATGAGCAATTGGCTGAAAGAGTTTATCGAAGTTTAAAAGGGAGGAAGTATCTGGTTATCCTAGATGATATGTGGTCAATCGAGGCTTGGAAACATGTGAGGATATCTTTTCCGGATGATCATAATGGAAGTCGAATCGTGATGACCACGAGGCTTGTAGATGTTGCCTCTTCTGCTAGCTCGGGCAATCCCCTTCACCAGATGCGTTTTCTGAGCATGGAGGAAAGCTGGACTCTTTTATGCGATAAGGTCTTTGGGGACGGTAGTTACCCTCCGGAATTGGAGAAAATTGGCAGGTACATTGGCCATCAGTGTCAAGGGTTGCCACTTGCAGTTGTTGCAATTGGTGGACTACTTTCCAAACTGAGCAAGGAAGCAAGTTCTTGGGAGAATGTTGCAGAAAAGGTAGGATCACTTATGACCAGCGACACTATGGATTGCTTGAGCATACTTTCTTTAAGCTACAACCACTTGCCTCCATACTTGAAACCATGCTTCTTTATATAGGAGTTTTTGCAGAAACACGTGAGATCCCCGTCTGGAAGTTAATAAAGTAATGGATTGCTGAGGGCTTCATCAAGAAAGTTGAACACAAAAATCTAGAAGACGTGGCAGAGGAAAATTTGAGGGAGTTAGTTGATAGAAGTTTGGTTTTAGTGGGGAAGCATAGCTCCCTAGGAAAAATCAAGAGTTGTAAGATGCATGATCTCGTTCGAGATATGTGTTTGAGAGAAGCCCAAATTGAGAACTTTATACACTTCAAAACGAGGTATGGCCACGATGTTCTTCTAGAAAACACTGATTGTCTATGCCGTGTTGTTGATTTCAATAAGTATACACACAGTGAACTTTCTGAATTTATGCCACTCACACGTTCTTTTTTCTTCAAATATCCATACAAGTTTTATTTACCCTTGCAATCAAGCTTTAGATTACTTAGGATATTAGATGTTTGCTTTACTAATTCAATTTTCTATAGTTCTGAGTCCATATCAGAACTTGTTCATTTGAGGTATCTTGCTTGTCCATCCTAGTTCCTAGTATGGCCTTGTACGATCAATATGCAATCTTCGGAATATACAGATGATAGCTATTCATGGTAATAATCCACATGCTATGCTTATAAGAACCCATCCCCTTGCATGGAGAGTTTTGGATATGCCTCAACTAAGACATATCCATACTAAAAACTTTAGTCTTCTCATACCCCCACCTACATCACTAATTGCTGAGAGGGAGAATCACTTACAAACGTTAACCGGATTGATGCCCTCATCTTGTAACGTTGAGTGGTTCCAAAGAATTCCATATTTGAAGAAGTTGGGAATTTTAAATGTTGATTCAGTTGCTACTGAGAAGTGTTATTGTCTTGATAATCTTGTACATTTAACTCAGCTTGAGAAGCTCAAAGTTGAGTTTACAATGGATTGTATGCATATTCTCAGAAGTTATGGAGGACGGCAGATTGGGTGTACACCCCTCGGCTACACATTCCACATTGTGACAATTTCCCACCAAAACTTAAGAAATTAACATTGTGTAGAACACACCTAAAATGGGAAGACATGAACTTCCTCAGAAAGTTACCCAATCTTGAGGTTCTCAAACTTAAACATCACGCCTTTCATGGAGAAATTTGGAAACTAAGCGAGGAGGATGAAGAGGGATTCTTTCGACTAAAGAATTTACTTCTTGAGAGCATGTATCTAAAGCAATGGGAAGCAACAAGTTATCATTTCCCAAGCCTTGAGCACTTAGTCCTAACAGATTGCTATTCGTTGGAGCAAATTCCTTTCGACTTTGCTGATGTCCAGACACTACAGCTGATTGAACTACACAAATGTATGCATTCTGTTCTTGTTTCAGCAGAGCAAATACAAGAGGAGCAACAAATCTTGGGAAATGATGACCTTGTTATTCGCATCAACAATATACGTGAGTAAACATTCATCAAAAAATTGGAACGCTTCATTTATATTCGTCATTCTCGTTCTACTTTACATACGTGTGTTCACTTTTTCATGTATTTATTTACCACTGTCTGTGCATTGCAGACAAAAAGATTACTTGATGGAGAGTACCATAAGGTACATTCAAGCAAAAATAAGAAGTTGGATCACTCTTTGCAGTGGGAGATGTTTCCTGTCTGGAAAGTATAGTTAGTGAAAATTCCCGATTCCAACTTGTTTGGGATTGATACATGGTTTAGTGGATGTATTGCCTTTGGAAAGTGTATATAGTTGAATGACTTCTCTTTCTATCGATGTTGATTCTATTTATCTGTTCTCCTCAATATAACATGTTAAACACATTTGATATGGAGGAAAATTTTTTCATCCACATACACAACTACTCCCTTAAAGTTTCTTCGCTTTGCTAGTCTTATCTATACTTAAACATTGTATTTTACCCCTCTCTGAACTGCTCAGGTCCTTTCCGAGACTTTTTCATTTAAGGTACCTTTATTGCTCGTACCACCATGTTTGAGATAGATGATCCAGGGTTTGCAGAAGTGAAGTCACAGCAGCATATGCCGCCATATCGCTGTTTATTTGTTTCTTACTAAACAATGTAGTAGGAGGAATGTGGAAGACTAGGAAGTTCTGAGTTGTTGATTTAGATGCCCAAAGACAATTCTTTATGAAAGAAGAAGCCAATGTAATGGATGGGAATGCAAAACTTTTTTAGGCTATGTAAAGATAAGCCTTTCTCTTTGTGTTTGTTTCTCTCCGGGAGAGTCGTGGTGGGGTTGATGGTAGGGTAGAAGAGAGAATTCTGCATTTTGTTCATTGAATTCGTTTGTCAGATGAGGCCTGATGTCGTATAACTTGCCCAAAGCACAAGGTGGTCATTCGGGACATTTCAAGACGGTGAACCTATTCAGCTGATCATAAGTTCTTCCTTATAGGTAAACATTAGAACTATTGAAGACTAATTCAATATATGACCAAGTCAAATTTAATTTGTTAGTAGTTTCCTATTTTCTTGGACTATTAGCAAGTCATGCTGCAGTATATTTTTAGTTAACAGTAGTGGATAATTATTGCCTAGTTAGTGGATAAGTGGCTTAGTGGTTTATTTGTTTTGTAAGTCTATATAAAGACTTGTCTTCAGTTGTTTTTGAATATACAGAAAAGCTGAGTTTCAGCACATATTGAGCCCTCTTTCTTTCAACCTCTGCTCTTTAAGATTTTTGCAGTCTACAGATCCCAACATTTGTGGTATTAGAGCCATGACAAGTAGCAGCAATTCCTCGGGTGTGACACAACCACTCATTCCCATCTTTACATGAGAAAGTTACGAATTCTGGAGTATTCGTATTAGAACTATACTCAAATCCCAAAATCTTTGGGACTTGGTCGAAATTGGATTTGCAGATCTTGACGAAGGAGATAGACTGCGAAACAAGCAAAAAGATGCTAAGGCGCTGGTGTTTATCAAACAAGCTGTCCATGATAGTATTTTTGCACGGATTGCGGCAGCAACCACATCAAAGCAGGCTTGTTTCATTCTACAGAAGGAGTTTCAAGGTGATTCAAAGGTCATTGTAGTAAGACTTCAATCACTTCGGCATGACTTTGAAACCTTGATGATGAAAAGTGGAGAATGTATTGCTGATTTTTTGTCCAAAGCAGTGGCAATTGTTAGAAAAATATGATCCTATGGCGAGAAAGTTACTGACCAGACCATCGTGGAAAAGATACTGCGAAGCTTGACTCCAAAATTTGATCATGTAGTTGCTGCGATTGAAGAGTCTAAGGATCTTTCAGTAATTTCTTTTGATGAATTGATGGGATCTCTTCAAGCTCATGAAGCGAGACTCAATTGATCTACTGAAAAGAATGAAGAGAAGGCATTCCAGGTGAAGGATGCTACAACTAAGTATGGAGAAAACAATTGTCCAGCAAGCAGAGGCCGAGGAAGAAGAGGATTCCGCGGTGGTCGTGGTTGTGGTTATGGACGAGGCAGAGGAAGGAATGACGAGCACAAGCAGTCCAATGAGCAAAGTAACCAGCAAAATGGCATTCAATGTCATCACTGTCAGTGCTACGGGCATATAAGGGCTGATTGTTGGTATAAAGACCAGAAAATAAACTTTGTGGCAGGAGAAAATAAGGAAGAAAATTATCTCTTTGCTTGCGTTGATGCAGATCATAAGCCAAGTGATTTATGGTTTGTAGATAGTGGTTGTTCAAATCATACGACGGGCACCAAATCTATGTTTCAAGAGCTTGATGAGAAGCAAAGGAAGAAGGTGCAACTTGGCAACACAAAAGAGATGCAGGTTGAAGCAAAAGGCAAGGTGATTGTCGACACTAGCCACGACAAAGTAAAAGTGCTGGATAATATTCAGTTTGTACCTAATCTAGGATACAATTTGATAAGTGTTGGACAGCTAATGACTGATGGATATTCTCTTTGGTTTGATGACAATGCGTGTGTCATTACAAATAAGAAGTCAGGCAAAAAGGTTCGCATCACCATGACGCCAAATAATATGTTTCCATTGGATGTTTCCAATATGCAAAATTTTGCCCTTGCTGCAAGTGTAAAAAATAACTCAAAGTTGTGGCATCTGAGGTACGGTCACCTTAACATAAAAGGCTTGAAATTGCTCGTTGACAAAGGTATGGTTCTTGACTACCAAAAATTGATTCTATTGAATTGTGTGAAGGATGCATTTATGGAAAACAAACTAAAAAATCTTTTCCTGTTGGAAAGGCTTGGAGGGCTTCAAAATGTCTTGAATTAATACATGCTAATTTATGTGAACCTATGCATACTATATCTTTTGGTGGCAGTCGTTATTTTCTACTCTTTACTGATGATTATAGTCGCATGAGTTGGGTCTATTTTTTGGAAAGCAAATCAGAAACATTTCAGAAATTCAAGCAATTCAAAGAATGGTTGAGAAACAAAGTGGTATGTCTTTCAAAACCTTTCGCCCTGATAGAGGCAGCGAATTCTTGTCCAAGGAATTTAATTTCTTTTGTGAAGAAAGTGGCATCCACAGGGGGATAACAACACCATATACACCGGAGTAAAATGGTGTCGCTGAGCGAAAAAATTGCACTGTTGTGGAGATGGCAAGAAGCATGTTGCAAGCAAAGGGACTTCCGAATCATTTTTGGCTGAAGCTGCGGCGACATCAGTCCATTTATTGAATCTATCTCCCACAAGGGCTGTTCTAAATTAAACTCCATTTGAAGCTTGGTGGGATAGAAAACCATCTGTAAGCTATTTAAGAATTTTTGGTTGTATTGCTTATGCTTTGATAAATTCTCAATTTCGTCATAAGTTGGATGAGAAATCTGAAAAATGTATTTTTATTGGTTCTTGTACACAATCCAAAGCATATAGATTGTATAACCCCCTTAGTAGAAATATTTTAATCAGAAGGGATGTAGTATTTGATGAAACGGCAAGTTGGAATTGGAGTGGAAGCAATGGTAAGATGCAAGAGTAGATTCCTATGCCGGCTGGAATCACTTCTGATAGAATTCAACAACCAAATGCTGCAGCTACAGTAATGGGTTCTTCTACAACTTCCTCTGATTCATCTTCTTTGGCTTCACCGAGCAAAACCTCTTTAGATACAACTCTTGAAGAGTCTCCAGATGAGCCAATTCTATTAAGAAGATCAACAAGGCCTACAAAGCCGAATCTCAAGTATGCTAATGACATGTATACATCTTGTCAATTTTCTTTTGTTGTTTCAGATCCTACACATTATGGAGAAGCAGCTAAAAAGGAAGAGTGGCGGAGTGTGATTGTTGAAGAGATAAATTCTATCGAAAAGAATGGCACATGTGAGATGGTGGAAATACCAAAAGAAAAAAATGCAATCGGCTTGAAGTGGATCTTCAAGACAAAGTTTGCAGCGGATGGAAGCCTACAGAATCATAAAGCTTGTCTTGTGGAAAAAGGATATGCACAACAATATGGTATAGATTTTGAAGAAACATTTTCTCCAGTTGCTCAGTTTGAAACCGACTTGTTCTAGCAATGGCTACGCAGTCACAATGTCTAGTTTATCAATTTGATGTCAAGTCGGCATTTCTCAATGGAGACTTAAAAGAAGAGGTCTACGTAGCACAACCAGAAGGTTTCATAAAGAAGGGCGATGAAACAAAGGTCTACAAGCTAAAAAAGGCATTATATGGTTTGAAGCAAGCCCCTCGAGCATGGTATAGCAAAATCGATAGGTATCTTCAGACAAAGGGATATATGAGAAGTGAGAATGAACCCACATTGTATGTAAAGAAGAGAGGTACTGATTTCATCATTGTTCGCCTTTACGTTGATGATATTATTTATACTAGCTCTTCTATTTCTCTTGTGGATGAATTTAAGTCGCAAATGATGAATGTATTTGAGATGTCAGATATGGGTTTATTACATTACTTTCTTGGCCTTGAAGTCCATCAAGCTGAAGATGGAATATTTCTATCACAAAGGAAATATGCTAGGGACCTTCTCATTAAATTTGGTTTGCTTAATTGCAAGCCTGCAGTTACACCTATGAATGTTGGTGAAAAATTGCAGCTTAATAATGGAGCAGAGATGGATGATGCTAGAAGTTTCAGAAACCTAGTTGGAGGTTTGATTTGCCTAACCCACACTCACCCCGATATTGCATTCTCTGTTGGTTTCATTTCCAAATTCATGCAAAAACCTTCAAAGGTTCATTTTGGAGCAGCAAAAAGGGTTCTGCGTTATATCGCTGGAACTATGGACTATAGTATTTGGTATTCACAAGTTTCCAATTTTAGATTATGTGGGTTCACTGATAGTGACTATGCTGGTTCGTTGGATGATAGACGGAGCGTTTCAGCTCATGTTTTCACTTTAGGTTCAGGTGTGGTGACTTGGAGTTCAAAGAAACAAGCTACAACAACATTGTCAACCTCAGAAGCTGAGTACATTGTAGAAAATTCAGCAGCTTGTCAAGCCATCTAGATTAGAAGAATGTTAGAAGAACTTCAGCATAAGCAAGAAAGTGCAATAGGGATATACTGCGACAACAAAGCGTCGATCACCATGACAAAGAATTCAAGTTTTCATAGCAAAACTAAGCACATTGATGTCCGCTTCCATTTCATTCACGATTTGGTAGCAAAATAGAAAATAATACTGAAAAATTGCAGCACTCATAAGCAATTAGCTGATATACTGTAATACCCCGGAAAATTTTTCGTTGAAATTTTGTGCGTAAACGTGTTGGGTTCTATCTTCTAGAATGAATTATAAATTTTCCATGCGGAATGTCTTAGATTATGACCCACCATTGCTTAGAGTATCGAATAACCTTTCCAATGATATATGGATCATCCAAAAAGGACAACTGAGCGATGAGTTATGAACATTCCAATCGGACCGTGAATAGTAGTGAACAGTAAAACGTGCAGGAAAAAAAGTACTGAGGCCTGGCGTATTTTTGCTCCAACTTTAAACGCCATAACTCCTTGTACATAATGATCTGGGTGATCTACTATATATCAATGGAAAGCTCTACGAGTCCTCTTTCTAATGAAATTGGTTTCATCCAATTTGTCTATCGGAGAAAAAAGTTATGGTCGATCTACTTCAACCTATTAAAAGTGAATTTTTGGGTCAATTTCAAACGATCATAACTCCTCGTACACAATGATCTGGGTAATATACTATATATCAACGGAAATATATGAGAGTCCTCTTTCTAATGAAATTAGTTTCATCTAATTTGGATATTGGAGTAAAACGTTATGGTTGATCTACTTCAGACTATCAAAACAGTCCACCAAAAGATAGATTCGAGAATTATTTGATTTTGAGGGGCGTTTTGGTCATTTTCCCTCACCCAAAATCTGTCCAAACCCTATATTAAAGCCTATTAGAAGCATTATATGTTATATTTCATCAAATTCCTCAAAAAGAAAACCCTAAGCTCCTACATCCAACTTCAAGAACCTCCAAAGTTCACCATTTATTTCTGCAAATTTATTCAAGATTCCAAGTTCCTAGTTTAAGAACTCCAAGAACCATCATTCAAAGGCATGATTAACATCTCAAAAATGAGTATCGATCTAAAGTTCATCATTCAAGGTATGTGGGGTTTTTCAACAAGAACTCTCTTTCGTTCTTGTGCCCAAAAGTAATTTTCTTTACAAAGGCATGATTTTTATTTGATTTTTATGAATTTGAAGCATGAACCCATATCTTATGATGATTATTATGAAATCTTGACATTTATGATTTTGAAAGATGAATTTACATATGTGGTGATATAAAGCATGAATCTTGAACGATATTTATCATGATTTTGATATTTGGATCGTGAATCCTCATTGGAAATTGTGTTTTTTTTTAGAAAGTGTGTGTTATAAGCACGTTGATGTTGAATATTTGAGATATTATGAATGATTTGACCTTTTGGTCTTAATAGAGTTGTTTTGAACTCGAGTGTGAAAGAAATCCACAACGTGGTTGATTTTGATAGATGGGAAGCATGATGGCTCCCGATGTATATTTATATATTACTGAAATTATTTTGTTGTGGATTGTCTTTGAAATGATCTGAGCTAAGTTTGGGAGAAATCTTTAGCGCCGAGTGGGAGGTATAAAGCGACCTTACTTTCCTAGAACTACGTGCCCCCGTAGGAGTGAGCCTGAGGCTGATTTATATAGTGATCACTAGTTTGTGTGGATTTGATATCGATAGTCCTACTCCGATGGCAAGGATAGGACGGCTCTCCCCAACGTGGGTAGTACGTTGGAATCCATGTAGCTCACATAGTTTATGTCGATTATAGGATCTCCCAGTGTGTGTGTTTCCTTGTGTCTATGGTGAACGGTGAAGTGATTTGAAAGTGGAATTGTGAAAGTTACTCTTTCGAAAGATTTAAATGATATTTACATTATGAGAACTGATATTTTTGATGAACTGAAAGTGATTGACAAATTATATGATGACTCACATGTGTTATTATACTTATTTCATCCTCTCATAATTATGATGATTTTCTTCGGGCTATGTGAGTCTTTCATACATCCTACATATTTCTTATAAATATTTATGATGATGATGTTTATACAACTGCATACACCCCCATATACTCGGTTCCTTTCCATGGTACTGACCCACATCTTCGGATGTGGGCTGCATTTTATCGGAATGTAGGTTCAGGTGCTCAGCTCCAGGTTTGACAGTGATTCTTCGGGCACGCTGTTCTATATCCTCTGTTGTGATGAGTCCTCATGTTCCGAGAACGTGATGTCTGATGTTGGTTTCACAGAATTTTTTACATTTAATAACTGAGTATGAGTCAGTTGGGGCATGTCTCAATGGCTCGCTGGTTTTATTGATTTTCTTAGAGGTTTGTCAGACTAGTATAGATGTTGGGAGTTGAATAATAAGTCGTATTTTGTTATCTTTCTGAAATTCTTTTATTCTTGGATGATGATTACTCTGTTGATATTTGAGGGTTATTTATGAAAACCACGTTGATTTATGTTAAACTGAATGAAAATGGCTCAAAGGGTTAGCTTGGGGCTACTCGTAGCCTCAAGCACCGTGTGACGTTCCGGGACCCATTTTTGGGGCGTTACATATACTGATGAAGTCTTTGGCAGTAGACAAGTTTATTTATTTGAGGGAATTGCTTGGTGTGTGTAACTTTGAATTAAGGGGGAGTATTGAAGACTAATTCAATATATGACCAAGTCAAGTTTAATTTGTTAGTAGTTTCCTATTTTCTTGGACTATTAGCAAGTCATGCTGCAGTATATTTTTAGTTAACAGTAGTGGATAGTTATTGCCTAGTTAGTGGATAAGTGGCTTAGTGGTTTCTTTGTTTTGTAAGTCTATATAAAGACTTGTCTTCAGTTGTTTTTGAATATACAGAAAAGCTGAGTTTCAGCACATATTGAGCCCTCTTTCTTTCAACCTCTACTCTTTAAGATTTTTGCAGTCTACGGAACTCAACAAGAACTAATTAAACGTGTACGAAAATTCAAAACCAGATACTCCGAGGGACAAAAATTCAAGACCGGACACTTTGAGGGACACTAGGCGTAATTCCTCAAAAATGCCTTACTACAAATCTAAAATGTACCCCATTTTTATGTTTATGAGGAATGCAGTTATAATAACTACCAAATTTCAAAATCTATACCACAAGTGAAAGAAAAAATCAACAACACAAAAATGATTCCGCAAATAAAAATGAAGTCTATGCATCCAAGTGGGACAAGCCAACGCATATGATAACTTTCTTTCAATACGAAGTCAGACAATAAGATCTTCAACAGTCATCTCCTTGCGTTTATGCTTTAAGTAGTTTTTGAAGTCTTTCCACAAAGGTGGTAGCTTCTCAACTATTGCTGCTACTTGAAAAGCATCATTCACAATTAAACCTACAAAATAGTGTATGTGAGTATTAAGAACATTTTTAATTTATTCAACTAAGGTATTTTTCAAAGTTATACCTTCTGCTAGGAGATCATGTATGATGACATGCAACTCCTGTACTTGAGAGACAACAGATTTACTATCTATCATTTTGAAGTTCAAGAACCGTGCAACAAGGAATTTCTTAATTCCCGCATCCTCCGTCTTATATTTTTGTTCAAGTGCCCCCACAGTTCCTTTGATGTCTTGGCTTCACTATAAATATTGTAGAGGTTTTCTTGGAGACCACTCAGAATATAATTCCTGCAAAGGAAGTCCGAATGTTTCCAAGCTTCTACAATAACGAAGCGGTCTTTGTCCGAGGTTCCCTCAGGCACCTCAGGAGCGTCTTCGCTAGTGAACCGTTGCAGACATAAAGTGGTGAGGTAAAAGAACATCTTTTCCTGCCACCGCTTGAAGTCAATGAATTTTCGGGCTTCTCTGCCGGTGCCATTGTTGGCGGAGCATTTGTGCGACTTGATGTGGCAATATTAGTTGCCCCCACAGACGTTGTCGCATCCATCATTTGACTTTCGTTAGTCATCTTTCCTGTCAACACAAGACAGAAAAATTTAGTATTTTCAGAATACTACTTATAAAGTTAAATTAACTTTTCTTCTTGTTTCTAATTAACGATGAAGTTTTTATAACTTCAAATCGTCAACCGAATGAACTTTAACTTATGATAAATATTTTCTATCTTCTAATCACTAGTTAAATTCAAGTGGAGTAGAAAGCTTAAAGCT
>NW_025837792.1:0-1010 GCF_002878395.1 Capsicum annuum | reverse complement strand
TCCATCATTTGACTTTCGTTAGTCATCTTTCCTGTCAACACAAGACAGAAAAATTTAGTATTTTCAGAATACTACTTATAAAGTTAAATTAACTTTTCTTCTTGTTTCTAATTAACGATGAAGTTTTTATAACTTCAAATCGTCAACCGAGTGAACTTTAACTTGTGATGAAGATTTTATGTCTTCTAATCACTAGTTAAATTCAAGCGGAGTAGAAAACTTAAAGCTTTAATCTCCAAAAACAAGTTATACAGATTTTGTAATAGTATTTATTTCCTTAAGATTGTTATTTTGTTTGTACTTCGAGTAGACAGAATC
The DNA here is from genome assembly GCF_002878395.1 of Capsicum annuum. Taxonomy (NCBI): domain Eukaryota; kingdom Viridiplantae; phylum Streptophyta; class Magnoliopsida; order Solanales; family Solanaceae; genus Capsicum; species Capsicum annuum. Next base: position 692 of record NW_025837792.1, on the reverse strand, counting down.
TGTATGTTACAACACCAACTTCAACTTGAGATCAAGTATAAACAAGAACACAATGAAGTATATCAAATACCCTCAACACAAGATCAAAATGACCTTTTCAAGAGGTGTATTTTATTTTGCAGAAATTAAGATGAAACAGAAAATAGCCAAGTCATCCGAATTCACGGATTTTCCTTAAGGAAATAATCCCCCTCACTGTATCCGAGGTTGTGGAATTTTTTTCTCCCTGGATAAAATGGCTAACAGACCAACAGTAGCGGTACCTCAAACGGTTGGAATATCTTCGAACTCACAAAACGTTTTGAGTGATCACACAGAATATTTTTGAGATAAGAAGAAAGTTTTTTTAATCTGAAAATTTCGTACTAAACCTGTGGAAGAAACCAAGTTTATATAGCCACAACATGCCTCTTCTAAAAAAGAGGCAATGGTTCACTCCAACGGTTACACCTTTGCTGTAAGTTCATGTCTGTTCATCAAAGATTGCATCTTTTCCTGAACAGTCATCTCATTTCATGAATCAGTATGTCACTTCATTGAAGGATTACATCTGAAGCATCATTTCGAACCATTGCAACCTTCTGTAACCTTAGTTCAGAACAATGTATCATTTCTAAAGCACTAGTTCGAAAACAATGCATCAGTCCACTTGAACTGTTACTGCATGTATATATAAATAGAGGTCCGAAACT
>NW_025837791.1:0-1745 GCF_002878395.1 Capsicum annuum | reverse complement strand
TTGGTATTGCGTTCATCCCGACCTGAGTCGTCGATCGATCACTCTGAGTTGAAATGAGTTCTCATCAACTCAATGTTAGGATAGTGATAGTACCTAAGTTGATTTAGGTGGAACTAGGGATGAATGAATGAGCTCGCAGGGTCAACTACAAATCCAATTGAGTCTTTGTAATTGTACGACGTTGGTATTGCATTTATCCTGACCCGAGTCGTCGATCGATCACTTTGAGTAGAAATAAGTTCTCATAAACTCAATGATTTAAAAACTATATCTTTTAAAATTTTTAAAATTAATTAATATCAATTCGGACCGAATTAGCAATTTCAAAACTTGTCATTCTTTTCCAAAATTACAAATCAACCCATACAAATCATCCATATGCACGAAAAACTTTTCATTTCAAATCTTAAGTTCTCTCTCTCTCTCGGGGTGTCCTCTCTCTCTCAATAATACAAACAATACAAACAACAACTACTCAACATATTGCTCAGCCCTTCAAAATAGGTCAATTTTCTTCCCATTTATGACTACATATAGTTGTTTTTTTCGACTTCATTCCCACTTGTATCCATTATTTTCTCTATCTTCGCATGTAATAGAGTTCGAGAAGAGTTCTACATTTGTTATTTATTCTAAAAAATAGGGCTTTTTAGATAATTATAAAAAAGAAAACTTTTCGTTGTATTTTCTTCGAGAATGGGTTAAGAATTTTGAGTTTTGATGCTAAAAAAATAGGAAGCACCCGAGAAAACCCAATTTTTTCTCTCAGTGTTTTGTTGACTATCGTGGTGTTGTTGGATGGTGTTTGTGGTGTTGTTGGTGGCTGTTGTTGGTGGTGTTGGTATTTGTGTTTTTTGGCGGTGGTCTTGGTGTTGGTATTGGTGGCATTGGTAGTGGTCTTGGTAGCATTGGTCATGGCATTGGTTGTGGTGGTGTGGTCCATCTGTTGAAACAGGTGAAAGATCTGTTGGGAGATATTAAATAGGTCTTCAAACAGATCCCCATCTATTTCAACTGATAGGTTATCCGTTGGAGTATTTTCTTGTAATGTGGCAGGAATATTTTATTGAAATTTCTCCACCTATTGCAATAGGTGGAATATCTGTGGGGAGATATTAAATAGGTCTTCAAACAGATTCGGGTTCCCCATTTGTTCCAACTGATGGGTTGTCCGTTGGAGTATTATTTTTGGTTATGTGGTAAGAATAATTTATTGAAATTTGTCTCACCTTTTTTAAAAAAATTATGCAGACATCAAATGCATTGTATTTTTTGTTTTTCTTTTGTTTTTAGTTAAAAGATGTCACCCAAAAGAAAAGAAACAGAAAGTGGAGAAAGTGGATCAACTTCCGATCACCAAACAAAAAAGGCTAAAGTATAGATTCTGAGGAACTTCCAAAACAATCTTAGTCAGGGTAAAATGAAGCCGAGGAAAGTGATAACTTCTCCTCACCTATGGGGCATGAAATAATATCAAAATTCCAGCATGATTCTATCAAAACCATTAGTATTGACAAGTTTTGAGTTGCGATGCCGATGAATAACCCTAATGCAGTATTTGGTGATCTTGTACTCAAATGTCAGTTGGGGAAACCTTTTGACGAACTTAGGAGTATTATGAAGAAGGAAAACATAGATGGACTTTTTAAGAAGAGCTGTTTTGCGCACTTTCTTGAGTTGTCTGGGCCCCGCCCTCTCTGTCTCCCAATGATCATGGTATATGGTCTTCTCAAGTGCAGAATCAT
>NW_025837790.1:0-1555 GCF_002878395.1 Capsicum annuum | reverse complement strand
GGAAGAAGAAAAGGAGAGTTATTTTATTAAGTTGAAAAAAGAGATGTTAAAATACAAGGAAATCCTAATCTATCTGCAGTAAAATAGTACTGTAACTCAAAACAAGAAACATCCTAATAACTAGGAACTAAATCAATCCAACAGCTACATGCCCAAAGACTACGAAACTAAAACAAAAAATATCTATCTTTTGGAAACAAAAACACATCTGCAGCCATGTCATCATGCCAACTCAACATCAATTACTAGCTCATGAGGCAGATTTCAACACTCCTTGCACCAAGAGCTGCAAATTCCACGTTTCTTTCTCAAGAACTCAAATTTGTTTGCGGGAAGAGCTTTTGTAAAAATTCAGCCAGCTGCTTTTCCGTTTTGCAATATACCAAATTCACCATACCATCCTTTTGCATTCTCTAAGAAAATATAACTTCACATTGAAATGCTTGATCTTTCTATGAATGCTGGATTGTGAGAAATAGCAATGACAGCTTGGTTGTCCTCAAATACCTCAGTACTTTCGTTCATTTCCAAACCAAGATAGCAAAAAATTTTCGTTAACCATAAAGCTTGATTGACAGCAGCTGCGGCAGCAATGAATTCTGCCTCTGCAGTTCAACTGAGCAACAGTCTCTTGTTTTTTTGAACACCAAGAAAAACATCCAGTGCCAAAAATAAATTGTACCTTGAATTACTTATCATATCTTCAGCAGAACCAAACCAATCACTGGCCAAAAATCCTTGAAGTTTGAAATACTGTCACTTGCTAGATTTGACTCCATAGTCCATAGTGCCTTTGACATATCTGAGCTCTTTTTTTGCAACTTTCACATGCAATTCACTAGGAGAATTCAAAAATCGGGATAGTACACTTACAACATATAATATATCTGGCCTTCTTGTTGTAAGATACGTCAAATATCCTATCAAGCTTCTTAGCTTCCTTCTTGTACTCGTTCAGCACCATCATCCTTCATTAGCTTCTCCTTTTGATTCATAGGTGCGCTCATACTTTTGCAATTGTCCATTCTAAATTTCCTCAGAATTTGTTTTGCGTACTTCTTCAGACAAATGAATATTTGATCTTGGATTTGTTTAATCTCCATTCCAAGAAAGAAAGCCAATCTCTCCAAGACCCATCATTTCAAAGACTTTCATCATCTCCTTTTTTGACTCTTCAATCAGTACAACATTACTCCCTGTTACTTAAAGATCATCAACATACAGAGAAATTATAATAATGTCAGAGTTAACATGCTTTATGTAAAGAGTTGATTCACTTAGGCTTTTTTGAAAACCTAAGTAAGATGATCATCGATTCTATTGCCTTGGAGCTTGCTTTAATACATAGAGGGCCTTTTTCAGCAAGTAGACTTTGTCTTCCAGTCCCTCCACAACAAACCCTTTAGGTCGCTCAACATAGATTCATCCTATAAGGAACCATTCAAAAAATCTGATTTAACATCCAGTTGGTAGATTTTCGAACCCTTTTGTGCTGCAATTACCAAAAGAAGCCTGATTGTGTCAAGTCTTGCGACTGGTGCCAAAAGAAGCCTTA
>NW_025837789.1:0-1921 GCF_002878395.1 Capsicum annuum | reverse complement strand
ATGGTAGTCCGGATACTTTTTTCCCTTAAACAGCGCCTCTACTCTGGTTACTCCCCGCCACGGCTTCTTGCCTCAATGGTTTCACCTTTAGGATGGCATAGTCCTTAGGGATATTTCTCCGTTTCCTCTTTGTTAATAAACTTCTTAACATATTATTCTTCGAATAATTCTACTATAAAGTAACTAATATGAATTTATTTTATCATATCATGATTGTTGGGAATTATGAAATTAGCTATTCATAATTATAAATAGATATACCTGTTCCGGTAGCTTTGATGTTTCTGAGTTTTGTTGTTCCATAGCTTTTTCCATTGGAGTATATTTATCTAATTAACTGAGTAATTTTTGTGGAATGGAGAGAGAAAGGTTTGCTTCAAAAGAAGGCTTAGAAGGCTTAGAAGGCTTGCTTTCCGCAATACCCTCGACCTTTGTATTTATAGAATGAACTTACAAATTTACATCTTTACTGTTTTCTAAAAAGTAATGAAAATTTAAAACAGTGGGGCCTATCCCCATCTACTTTATCCTAAATTTCTAAGTTACATTACGTAAAGTAAAGCCTAAGGTATCTAACTTACATACAATTTCTAAAACTTAAGAAAAAATAGTCAACTATAGTGGCTACATATATAAAAAGTCTAACAAATTAATTAATGTACAGTATCTTGTCTCCGTTGATTTTTGTCGTCTCTGCTCTATTATTGCTCCTTATCTGCTCTATTTACTGCTCTGTATCTGCTCCATTATTGCCCTGTGTCGGCTCCATTATTGCTCTTTTATCCTTATCCTTCCAGCTGGCATTTTATCTTCTTTATTCTAGGTGTACCTCTGGAATAATATTATCTTCTCCATTGCACCTCGAACATTGGTGGTCTGGATATTTATGTCCAATTATCTTACAGTATCTCGTTAGTAGTCCGTCTGAAATAAATCCCTTTTTTATTGCTCGTGCGGTAGATTGTTTTTCTGGGTTGAGTAGTGTCAATATCCACTGTCTTACATCTTCCATATCTGCTTGTCTTAGTTCTTTCGAATTTGAATATATCATTTGGTGGTCTCTTGAATAGTAGCTCCATATTGGATTTCCGTTAGCGTAGTTATTTGCTAGTTCTTGTATGATCGTAGCTAGTCCAATAAGTCTTTTATTTGCGTAAAACTCTGGTATCTCTATTCTAGGTATCTCCGGTTGTCGCGATATATCTTCCGGTATAATCATATCTCTTGTCAGTCCTATTTTTACAACTTGTATCACTGGTTTTATCTCATCATATAATATCTCTGCTGGTGCAGTATAACATTTTATATAAAGTTCCTTTTGTTATTCTTTTATAGGTAGTAAATATCTTGTATAATTCCTCCATAGCTGTTAACTCTTCTCCGTCTTGGGTGTATATGGTATTTAGTAGTCCATAGTCAAAACAAGTTTTAACTAGGCTTGGGTTGGTTTTAGGTAGTGCTATCAATTTGTTGTATCCTTGTAATTTTTGGGTTATATAATTGGTATTTGGTTCTTTGATATCTGTAGCTCTGGGGTTGTGGTTTAGAAAAGTTTGTACTCTGTATATATTTTCTATGTATTTTTGGGCTGTGTAGTTGTATATTTTCTTGTCTTGGTTTAGGCTGTCTCGGTATGTATTAACTTGTGGGGGTATGAATAAATGGTTTTTTTGTGTTTTAGGGGTAAATGGTTTTTCGAATATTTTATTCATATTTGCATTTTGGTATCTTGGTCTATTAACTCCTTTGCTTGTACCTGCAGAAGTAGATTGATAAATGTTATGGGTTTTATGGAGTGTCCCAACGTCTCCTTCTAGCTCTGGATTTTTAATGTCTTCCGATCGACATAGCTCTGCACACTGCTGAGTTAGCTGATTTGTAGCTATAGACTTCAGTTTACCTTCATTAGTCTTTAGCTTTT
>NW_025837788.1:0-1028 GCF_002878395.1 Capsicum annuum | reverse complement strand
TTTAATAACAACTCATCATTTCCTATTTTTTAGGAATGAAAAATAAATTAAATAAATTAAATAAATTTATAAAAAAAAAATGTTTGAAAGATAATATTTGTGACCTAAAAAATAGAAAGCAGTGATCTGTTAATATAACATCCATATTTAAAAATTTTAAATATGAGAAAACGGCTATTAATGTAAATATTATATATGTCATAATTGAAATCCATTAAATATGGCCATGTATATGTAATTATTTTTATAAAAGTGGCTAATTATGTTCTTTTCTTGTTAGTAGGTAAATTTTAGTTGGGTGATTTTGATAGTTTGTAAAAGTTGGGGCAGAAAATCATATTTAAAAAAGATTTTTCAAAAGTCAAAAAAAAAATTCAGAAAAGACATGGCTAAACACAACTCCAACTCCAATTTCAACTCTAACTTCAACTCCAACTCTGAAAAATTTTATTTTTCATGGCCAAATGGCTACTTTATATATTTAATATACATATACCTTTACATTTATATTTTCAAAAGAATTATTTTATACGTAATACATATACTTTTACATTATAACTCCTCCCTCTTTGATAAATTTAGTCTAGCCGGGTACCACAGTTGTGGATCCCGAAGGGTGTCTAATTCCTTCACTTCGAAATAATTTGGATCCTTACCTAGAACCTCAACTAATTTTTGCAGACTGAAACATAAATCGCACATATTAATAATTCAATAGGTTTTCTTATTTTCTTTAATAGGTTTCCTTATTTTCCTTTAAAAAGTTAGGTGGCGACTCTGTACAAAAAATTAATTCATTTAGATTCCATAAGTTGTGCTTGTTTTAACCTTAGTAAAATCAGGGCATGACATCCGTTACTAGCTGTTTCGGACTACGGGTTGGCTTGCCTACTGGTGGGTTATGGTAGGCACCACTATGACCTGAGAAATTGGGTTGTAAGAGGATGGGATGTGTTTGGATTTTGTAAATAGAATGTCAACACGATAGCGGGGCGTCGCGGTTCCTATCGCATTGGTCTTCCTGGCGC
>NW_025837787.1:0-4293 GCF_002878395.1 Capsicum annuum | reverse complement strand
TAAGCTGAAGTAGATCGACCATAACTTTTTTCTCTGATTGACAAATTAGATGAAACTAATTTCATCAGAAAGAGTACTCATAGATCTTTCCGTTGATATATAGTAGATCACCCAGATCATTACGTACAAGGATTTATGATCGTTTAAAGTTGGAGAAAAAATACTCCAGTCCTCAGTACTTTTTCCTGCACATTTTACTGTTCACAACTATTCACGGTTCGATTGGAATATTCATAACTCATTGCTCGGGTGTCCATTTTGGATGATCCACATATTGTTGGAAATTTTATTTGATACTCTACACAATGGTGGGTCATAATCTAAGACATTTCGCACAAAAAATATATAATTCATTCTAGAAGATAGAACCCAACACGTTTATGCACAAAATTTCAACAAAACATTTCCTGGGGTATTACAATATTTGGATTTAAATTTGGTAGCATGACTCTTGTCTTTGGTTGCTTTTTACTTGAATAAGCCTTGGATTGATTTGTGTGGATTTAGAGATGGTATCAGTGTGTTGTGGTTTAGATGTACATGTATTAGCCTCCTTGGTTCAGTTTGAGGCCAGGTAGCGGTTAAGTTGAGCTTTAGCTATTTGAAAGTAGAATGAGAGTACTGGTTGAAAAAGGGATACCTATGGAAAAATCCCTTACAAGTGTTCACTCTTCGTTGAGGTTACCTGGGAAGTCATGTTGGGAGCATGCTGACCCAGTACCTCATCCTTTTGAGCATTTAAAACTCTTTCTATCTGTTGACTTTTGGGGACAAAAGTCCTTTTAGTAGTGGATATTGACAAAAGTCCTTTTAGTAGTGGATATTGTAATGATCCTTCTGTTCATTTTCCATTTCCATAGTTTAAGCTTCTCCATAGCTGCCCCAAGTCATTTATGACTTGCTGGGACCGACGATTAGATCACCGGGCAGTTTGTCTGGTTTTTAGAGATAATTCTTTATTTTGAAGTCTTTGTTGGTTCCAAATGGCCACCGAGAGAAAACTTTAATGAAATAATCTCGACTGTAAATTTCGACTGCGCTAGCAGATCCAGAATATCAATTTTAGGCTGGGTAGACCTTTGGTTTTGGTTCCAATGCACCCAAGCTCATTTCATCCTATTAGTCAGAATGTTAGAAAATTGAAATATGGGTGTGGGATCCATATTTGGTTGAAACAACCTCAGATGGAAAATCCCAACTTTACCATCATATCCAAAATATCTATTTTAGGCTGGGGGACCTTTGGTTCAGGCCCTAAGGCTCCCAAACTTATTTTGGGCTATTGAGTGGATTTTATGAAAAAAAATAAAACTATAGGTGTGGGCCCCAATTTTTGCCTAAATGATCTCGAATGAATGTTTTGATGATTCCAATGGATTTGAAATGTGGTTGAACTCAAAATTCAGTATTGGATCATGTTCTTTAGATTCTAAATGAGTTTCAAGAGTCAAAATCAAGATTTTGATTTTGCTATCATCTGGTGCTCAAGGGAGCAACTGCGATCGCAGCAAATTGCATGGTGATCATGATAGCATGATAGTGACCCCTATATGTGCAATTGCGGTGTCTCCAATGTTGGTAGGGATATTTAAGGACCCTATAGTCTACGTTTTGGCCATTTTTGACTCATTTTTGGGACCTAGAAACCCTAAATAAGTGTAATAGATTAAAATTGAGTCTTTTGGGTATCATAGGAGCTTGATTAACATCTTTTATCATGATTTTCACCCAGATTAAGGTAAGATTTCATCACTTTATTGATGAATTTCTTATTTTTTGACCCAAAACCCCAACTTAGCTTAGGTCTTGATTTTAGCCCAAAATTTGCTTTGTTTTTACCCATTTAGGCCAACTTAGGCCAAGACTTACGTTAGCCTTGTGGACTTAGTTGTGAATGCTAGGCATAGTTGAGGTTAGTAAACCTTAGTATAAGGTTACTTCGTAGCTTATTGAATGATGCTGTATTTTTTTTTAGATTTTAATTTTTGGTCCTACAGAGATGCTATTTCCTCTTAGACATGATGTTTGGCCTATAGAGATGTTGTTTCCTCTTAGACATTATGTTAGGCCTATAGAGATGCTATTTACTCTTAGATATTACATTGGGTCCTCAGAGATGATTTTTCTATTATTTATGACTAATGGGCCTATAGAGATGATATTTCTCTTAGATATGATAATTGGTCTGGAGAGGTGACATTCCTTATAGTCATGATATATGACCTACAAATATGAGATGATTAGATGCTTATTGATATTGTGTCTCCCAGATATAAGATGATTATATGTGTATTGATATTATTCCTCCTAGATATGAGATTATTAAATGCTTATTGATATTATGCATCCTAGATATGAGATAATTATATGCTTATTGATATTATGCTCCTAGATGAGAGATGATTATATTTTTATTGATATTATGCCTCCTAGATTTGAGATAATTATATACTAATTGATATCATGCCTCCTAGATATGAGATGATTATATGTTTATTGATACTATACCTCTTATCTATAAGATAATTATAAATATGCTATGGCTTGTAATATGTTTATCAATATGATTTTTGGATATATATATGAGCCTAAGGCCGTGATTGTGATGTTGAGACTATTCCAAACACGTTATTGGGCCAAAGGCCGTGTTTTTTATATTGATTGGATATCTAGGAAGTGTTTATCCTCGTAAAGGATATTCTTGTGGAATATGGATATCTATGTATATGTTTATGTACACATCTCTCCGGTATGGGATAGAAGAAAATGTGGTATGATTCTTATTATTCCACTAATTGAATACTGGTTATGGAATGCATAGATTTGGTACATTCTTGATTATTATATATGTGATTGATATGATTCTAGCTGAAATACGATCTAATGACTATTCTTCCTAAATAAGGTTTAGGCTATATGGGAGTTAGTTATCTATAAAGTGACTATAGTACTTGATGGATAGAAATCTAATGTACTAGTTAATGAACCTTATCTAGTTGAAATATGGTAGTTAGCGATTATGAATGATACGTGGCTAATGATTATGATAGAGTTAGTGTTGGTGAAGATTAGTTGCTATTGATAACTAAGTTTATGATTTCGATTAGTTGTTCAGTGAGGATTTGTGCATTAATGATGCTAGATAATAAATGGTGTTAGTTAATAGATAAATAAAGTGTCTAAATGATGGTTAGTGGTCTTTTCTAGATGGTGACTAATGAGATTATGATGGTTAGAAATGAACATTTGTTAATTGGCAATTATGGTCTAGTGGTGAATCTTGACTAGGTGCTAGATATTGCCTATTGAGTGAATAATGATTACATGAAGAAATGGTTAGGCTAATAATCAGAGGTCATTTCTATGATTCGACCCTATCACTTACTTCAACCATGGGATATCCCAACCCTTTTTACACTTTATGATGATTTATTCCCAAAGATCATTTCGGGCGACAAACTTATGAATTTACACTCTTCCAGCCACGGCTTGAGTCTATGCACCTATTATATATCTATTTATATATTGGTAATAATGATGATATGTATATACTCGGTTCGAGTCTGGAGGATACTGTTGTGATGATATTGATACCCATTAAGGCCGGAGGATATTATGATGATGATATTGATACCTGGCATGGCCGGAGGATATTATGATGATATATTGATACCCGGCAAGGTCGGAGGTTGATTACGTTGATGATGGTTATGATAATGACAATTATGATGGTGTTGGTTATGATAATGAGATTGTGATATTAACTGTGTACGTTGCATTCATTCCTATATGTGCATCGCCTATCACCATTATGTGCTTATGTTTATCAGTTGGTATAGGACGGTTGCATAGATATGCATAATGAATAAGCCTTGTATTGTTGTATGTTGATTGAACCTTTCAATCCTGGGTGTTGGTCTTAGCATAGGCTCGGCTAGGTATTTAGTTCTGGAGTTGCCGGTTATTCGCGTAGTTATTGATATTGTAATTATCATTGTTATGATCATTATTATTGCAAGATTATGACAGATTGGTCATTGATCCAGTATCATGATTTGAGGTATGTTTTTGGCCTCTTCTATCTTATGATTGCATTGTTATGCACGATTATTTCATGTCTAGCCATGTGGATTAGAAGCCCTGGGTATGATAGAGTTGAATCCTAGTAGGATTATAATGAGGTCTTAGAATGAGGATATGATGATCTAGGTTATGCTTTGAGACGACCTCATGTTTATATGTATACACACACATATATATAGAGATAGATAGATAGATAGATAGATAGATAGA
>NW_025837786.1:0-2137 GCF_002878395.1 Capsicum annuum | reverse complement strand
TAGTGTAATAGAAATTCTATATTTATAACAAGTTTTTAAAAATTCATACGTAGAATTCCATCTAGTATCAATTTCCTCAGGCATCAAAATCGGTGTAAGTCCATTTTCTTGACATTTAACTTTAAATTCTCTAATTCTCAATCTACGATTATTTCCTTGAATAAAATCAACGGCAAGACAAATTTTTTCAATATAAAGCTCAAAAAAGTCAAGACCATCTTTTACAATTAAATTATATATATGACTTGCACACTTAATATGAAAAATTTCAGGCAAGGCCGGAGATAGCGTAGATTTTATTTTTGTTATAGCAGTCTTGTTGCTAGAAGCATTATCAAAAGCAATACATAAAATTTTATTTTTGATACCATAATATCCGGCAATTTTAATAATAAAATCAGCAATAAATTGTCCAGTATGTTTACAATCTTCATCATATAAAAAAGCAAGAATACGTTTTTGCATCACGAAATTACTATCTATCCAATGACAAGTAACGGTTAAATAATCATTTTTACTTACAGCACAACCAAGATCAGAAGTTAGGGACAATCTACATTGAATATTTTTTAACAATGTTGATAAATAAAAATAATATTGTGAATGGAGTCTAAAAATATCAGACCGACAAGTAGTTCTAGGAATACCATTAAACATAGGATTATAAATTGCTTGTATATAACGAATAAAGGCATCAGAAGAAGGAAAACTAAAAGGCAAACAACCCACAGCTACCATTTTAGCTATTTCTTACCTGTCCCTCAATTTATTATACTTCTTCGCTACGTAACCGGTTGCTGGGTCCATTCTAGTTTGCGTTGACCCACCAACATCCCCACCACCTTTTGCAATATTTAACTCTCTTTTGTGATCTTCAGCTACATGTCTCATTAACGTACCCGTACCCCCTTGCTTGCCTCCACTTCTATGCTTATATATTTGTTGACAAATATTGCATTGCACCTCAATATCTGATATACGTTCAAAAAATTGCCATGTAATACTAGTTCTTTTACGAGGTCTTGGGGCACTGGAGGACGGGAAGGGAGATTAGCTGATTCAGATCTAACGTTAGCATCTCCTACTGCGGGTGTCTCAGCAATATTTTCATTATCTTCATCTAAATTAACCGCACCTACTTCATTTTCTTCTTCTATACCGTAATTTTCCTGAGCTTCTACATAATCCATATCGTGAGCACCTACACCTATTTCTTCCTCAAAAGGTGTACCAAGCGGTACCGGAGGCGAAGACACACGGGTATATCTACTACTTGAACTACCTCTACCGCTAGTAATTCGCTTTTTACTACCACTACCGCTTCCGGGACAAAATTTTTTAACACCTTTAGTAGCGAGGTTTCTTAATTTATCCATAATATAGATTAAATTAAACTAAAAATATTCAAAATACACAAATATAATAAAATTAAATATTAAACAATTAATACAATAAATAAAAATTAAACGTAAGAGATGGAACGACAATACCAAATTTTGGAAGTATCCGAAGATTGCGACTTTAGAAACTTCCGCTCGTACTTTGTAAACGAAAAATTAAAAAATTAAAGTGAACACTTTAAGAAATTAAATATATTGAATATTTGAGAATTGAGAATTGAGATTTGAGAGAGAATGAGATTTGAGAGAGTGAAAAATTGTGTGAAAAATGATTCGAAGTTGTAGGGTATTTATAGATTTTTTTTTAGGATTAAAAAATATTTTTTAAAGTTTTTTTTTTTTTAATAAATGGGCCCAAACTAGCTGTTTGGACCCAAAAACGGCTGTATAGCCGTTGGGCCAACGGCTAGTTTGGCCCAAAATCCAAAATATCTTTTTTATTTTAAAAAAAAATTTTGGGCCGGGCCGGCCCGGTTAACCTGCGGGCCTGGACCGGGCTTGGTTCGGGCCGAATTAGCCGAGCCCATTTTAACAAAATAACCGGCCCGGTACCCGAAACCCTAAAGCCCTAGGGCTTACCGGGCCGGATCGGCCCGGCCCACTTGACACCCCTAGGCTAACTGAACTTAAAGATAATACACAATATAAATGGCATGAAAAGAGATAATTACACGTAATAACTAATTACTTAACAGTCTAACATGTTAAGGATCGAACTAAAGATGATATCAATAATA
>NW_025837785.1:0-3753 GCF_002878395.1 Capsicum annuum | reverse complement strand
GATACAGTTTGAGGATGCCTCACTCGTATGTTGGGTAGTGGGTTTGGCTTTTATACTATCAAATATATGAATAAAAATAATATAAGTCATATGGTTGAATTCGAGAAGTATGATGCCAAGTCGTATGGTGCTTATGGGGTTGACTAATTGAAATTGTCTAAGATATAATTTAGGGTATGGTTTGAGGGTACAACTCATACACTAAGGTATAAGTTAGAGGTTGGATTCTTGTATGTTGGATAGTATAGGGGACTTTAATGAAGGGTATTTTATGAGTTAGGGTACCATTCGTACCCTAGGGTACAATTTGCATGGGTTAGTCGTACCCACTTGGAAGTTGATTTTCAGCTTTTTAGTTGGGGGTAGTTTGGATATTTCCTACCCCATACCTTTATGTCCCCACTTGATATAACTCTTGGTGTCCCCTCATAAAATACTTTGAAGAATATAAAAACTCCAAATATCTTCTATAAACACTCTCTTGAAGATTGGATGCTAGGGTTTCTACAAGGGTTCTTTAAAAGGGTTCAAGATTCAAGTTTCTCTATGGAATCTTCTTTTATAAGGCATTTAATGATTCCCTCATTGTTAGTTACAACTAAAGGCATGTTTTAATATGTTTTAGACATTGATTATAAATCATGAATGCTGATTTTGGAAATGTATGTTGAGGGTTTTGATGCATATTATTGAATGTTGGTTAAAAATGTGTCTTCACATGTTTTTGTTGATGGTTTGCACATGTGGATGCTTGTTGGTTATGGTTTAAACAATAGGTCATGGGTAACACTAAATTGGATGTTTTATGCTTTGGTTTTGGTCTTGGAAAAGGTATGCCCTCAGCATTCCACAAAGTCATACTATGAAAAATAAATACCTAAGTTGAGAAATTTCTGAATTCCCATGAAAACAAACCTTAACTCAACTGAATCATGAAATACATAATAGGTTGATTGGAGAATCAATCTCGTTATTAATAGTAAATCAAGCCAACTACTAGGCAACAAACTCACCAAATTAGAAGGGAAAACCTAAAACTAATTAATCTTTTGAATGGGCTATTGAATCAAGCTACCAAAGCTAGAGATATTAACAGAACCATGAGGCTAAACCTACCTTCACTTTTCCATACAATAATAAACCTTGCTCAGTAATAGGAAAAAGACTAATAATAAAAGCTCTAGGCCCAACGGATAAGAATCACCAAAAAGGAAACCCTAATGAGATTACACTATCCTAGCTATCTATTATGTAAGAATTGATAACAATCAAAATAATATCAATAGAAACAACAAAAAAAGGTGAAAGGGGCACTAAAATCTAAAAAACACTACCAATAATAGTGTAAGGTCATAATCTGGCCAATATACCAAAGGAAATAGGACTTTAACCCAAATGCTACTCCTCAAGAAAATCTCAATACTGATCCACTCAATATACTACTACAAGAAATCATCTTTTGGGTAGCCACATAAATATAAAAAAAAGTAGATAGTGGCTACAACAACCAATATAGTAACATCATGGCATAAAATCACTAAAAGGTATGAAAAACCCAACTCAACTTAAACAAAAGGTAAAAGATAATAGGTCGATTTTCACCTATATCGATTTAGTCCAAAGTCATAGTCCTGATGTAGTTAAAGTAGTTTATGATGGGATATAAATTTATAGCGCTTGTGAAACTTAAAATAATGAAAATGTGCAAGTTTATTAGGTTGTTTTGTGACATATCATGTGTTTTGGGTTTGTTTATTAAGAAACCAGGTTTGGAAGCAGAAATAAAGAAAAAGATAAAAGTTAATGTTTTGGGCTACTTATTGAGGCATTTATCGATGTAAGTTCCATTATCAAGCATAGGTGATGAAAGTAAGTGTCAAAACATGAAGTCTGGAGGTTTAAAAGCAGGGAAGAGAAGACCCCATCACTTACCAAGGGCATCTACGGTCCGTAGGTTCCACTTATGGTCCATAGATAACCTTAGTAAGTGTCTGAGGGCCATGTCTAGAGTTCTTCAGGATTTGTACAGGAGGTTTGTGACTTACCAAACACCACCTACAGTTCGTAGGTAATACGTACGGTCTGTACTTAACCTTTGTAAATGGTCACCAACCTTAAATTTTTTGATTTATTTGGGAGTTGATTTTTAGGGTTTCCTTGTATTCTATAAATACCCTGTTGATATTTTTTAGTCAGTTTACACACACTTAATAGGGAAAAATATATATTTCATTCCAAGATCAAAATTCTATCTCGAGATTACATTATTCTTTAGTTTGGTTGATAATTCAATTGTTGACTTTAGGTTTTACTTTTTAATCATTTTGATATTGTCTAATTCTTTCATTATGAATTCCATTGATCATTTCACAAGCATGAGAAGCTAAAGCATTTATCTAGGGTTATGGGAAACCTAGCCTATTGATGAAGTAGGGGAAGTACTATGTTGTTCTAAACCAGTATTCTTGCATGTATTATATTATCTTCAAATTTATAGATATCTTAGTGGTTTCAAATGATAAGATCCCACCCAGTATATCCCTACTTACTCCACAAGAAGAGTATTGACTAGGAAAAGATAATCAAACTAGTAATTTGAAGATTAATTATCGATCAAGGCTAATCAGTATCAACTACGTAAGACGGTAATCTGTCATCTAAAAACTTGAGCCTCAAAAGGTAATAGTTAACTAGGATCTAGAATAAGGTTTAGTAATGTGACGTTCTGAGACTCACAATGTAAAGGATAAAAATATGCCAATGAGTCCATAAGATAGTTGATGGTACATAACTTATTAGATTCTGCATGCAAGGTATTGGGTTGGTTCAACAACGTAAGATAAGCCTACTAAGTTGAGATATTGGGGAAACATAATCTTAGTGTTTATCTCCAATTGATTACAACCAAAGTTGAGTTCTGTTACATCTTTGAGATTACTACTACAAACCCCCCATTTATTTTCTACGTTGCTCATTAGTTTCAGCAAACAAGAGATATAATTCCACACATTCTCTGGGGTTTGACGGTACTTGACAATGACAATGTTATCCTTTAATTAGAGGTGTATTTTACGTGTTGACCAAAATTTTGGCATCGCTGCTGAGGATTATGAAGTTAAGTTATTGATTGAACTTTTTTGGAGTTTTTGGGTCTTTATTTTTCTATTTTTAGTTGTGTATATATCGATGGATGCCTAACATTAGGAGTCAAGGAAATCTCTTACTCCTACTGAATCGTAACCCAGAGAGACTCTTATAACCTAATAATATAATAACAGAACCAGTACGTACAAGCCATCTTGAAGGGGTTCATAATGATCCTAATATGGTATCTTTCCCTACTCTAGATGATTCTTAGAATAATACGGATTAGTATATGGAGCAATTATTGGTAGACATAGCTTCTATCTACAGTAGGGATGAAAAGTCTCGTCCATCTTAACAGGCATAGTTAGCTAGGACAAGATTGGTAGTTGATCGTCGAGAAGCACTCGATGGTAATCGAGATAGAGTTTGAGGGGGTTAGGTTCAAGTGATCCTAATATACCAGTAATTTCAGTCTCTACTGATGAGCAGGATATAGGATATGTTGAGACAGTAGAAATAAGAGCTATCATTCCTCTTACTCTGCCACCTAATGTGAAATTTAACATAACTAGTGCCATCATCCAGCTTTTGAATTTGAAAGGTATATTTTTAGGATTGGCTACAGACAGTACAAATATGCATTTTTTTAATTTTTTTGGGATCTCC
>NW_025837784.1:0-3683 GCF_002878395.1 Capsicum annuum | reverse complement strand
CTTCACCGTGAATAACCACTTCTTACCTATCATGCTCAAACTTAATCATTTGGTGCAGTGTAGATGCAACCGCCTTGGCCTTGTGGATCCACGGCCTTCCCAACAACAGATTTTAAGAGGAGTCTATATTCAATACTTGAAACTCTATGGTGAACTCAACAGGCCCTATGGTCAACATTAGTTCTATTTCACCAATGGCATTTGATTTTGCACCATCGAAAGCCTTGACACATACATTGTTGGGCCTGATCCTGTCAGCACCAATATTCAACTTTCGCAAAGTAGAAATAGGGCAAATATTTGCACCTGAACCTCCATCAATCATAACATGAGTGACGTAGAAATCTTCACACTTCACTGCAATGTAAAGGCCCCGATTATGCCCTGTACCTTCAAGAGGCAATTCATCGTCAGAAAAGCTGATCCGATTGACCTCAAAGATTTTTCGGACCATTTTCTCAAGCTGGTTTATTGTAATCTTCCTAGGAACATATGCTTCATTTAATACCTTCAGTAAAATATCACGGTGCTCCTTAGAGTGCAACAGCAAAGATAAGAGGGAAACTTGAGCAGGGGTTTTCTTCAACTGGTCTATTATTGAATACTCTGGCAATTTTATCTTTTTCAAAAATTCTTCGGCTTATTCTTCGGTGATAGGCTTTTTGATAAATGATGGTCTACTCACCATTGGCGTGGTCTTTCTTAAGCTTTCAGTCACGAAGCATCTTCCTGACCTAGTCAAACCCCTTACCTCATCTACATCTTCCACTACTTCTTTCCCGTGATAGGTCATCACAGTCCACCCATAATTCCAGGGAACCCTTTTCGTATCAACTATCAAAGGTTGGGTCATCGGTTTGAGGACAATAGGCGCTGCCAGTGCTCCTTTTACTGTCAAGATGGACTGACTCAGAGCTCCCACCACTGTCAACTTAGGTTTATCCTGACTTAAATTAACATACCTTCTGGAGCCTTGTACTGTGATCAGGGGTTTATTTGTGCTTTCTTAGGCTTTATCTTCTCTCATTCCTTCCCGGTTCAATGACATTACTTTTAAAGACTCTGCTACATTCACTGATTTCTCCTCAATGGTCTATATCTTGACAATAGGCTTATAACACCTTGAAGACTCTTTCCCTTCATATATTAATTCTAATATATTGGCTTCAGCATGGGTTGGCAGCGAATTCTAGTTAATGTTTGGACCCTTCGAGGCCTGGACCAGCATCTGATTGGTGTCAATTAAATCTTGGACAGCTCTCTTTAAATGGCAGCATTTCTCGATATCATAGCTTGGCATATCAGAACAGTATGCACACCTTAAAGAATAATCGAGATTCCTCGACGGCGGATTTGAAAGCCTTCCTTGAATTGGGCTTAAGACCTTCAATTTTCTCAACCTATCAAACAAGCTAGCATATGACTCCCCAAGAGGTGTGAATTGATTTTTGACCGTCTTCTCTTTTTTATACTTGAGCCTAGGTTGAAAACCAGGTCTAGAGGGGTTTTGGTAATTTGGTGGAGTGAATGGCGATTTTGTGGAACTTGCGCGTGTCACTACGGGTAAGAAGGGATTTGGGCATATGGCTGCGCGCCATATACTGGGTACGGGGGTGGTGGAATGGAATATAAAGGGTTTTGTGGAGGGTAGTAATGGTGGGGAGGAATATATGGAGTTTGGGCATAGACTTGGGCTTGGGATTGGGGATAGGGGCGAGGTGGTCTTTTGGGATAGGAATAGGTTCCAGCTACGATAGTCGTCACATCCTCTTTCTTCTTTTTACCTTTGAATATGCCAGATCCACCTTGAATCGCTTGTGTAGTGGCTTTTAATATGGCAAAACTCACTATTCGACCGGTCTTGATTCTGTCCTCTATCATCTCTCCTATTTTGAGGACTTCAATAAAAGACTTTCCCATTGCCGGAAGTAAATGTTGAAAATAGGTCTCATCTTATGCCTGAATAAAAACCTCTACCAACTTACTTTCTTTCATTGGAGGCTTTACCCTGGCGGCCTGCTTACGCCACCTTATCGCGTATTCTCTAAAACCTTCAGTGCTTTTTTTCTTCATGTTGACCAAGGATTTTTCGTCTGGAATCAGGTCGATGTTATACCAAAAATGTTGAACAAACTCAGAAGCTAAGTCATCCCAGCTGTTCTATTTGTTGATATCTCGATCGATAAACCATTCTGAAGCCAGATTAGAAAGACTCTCACCAAAGAAGGCCATGAGCAGCTCTTTCCTTCCTCCTGTAGCCCTCAACTAGTTGCAATAACATCTCAAGTGTGCCACGGTATCATCGTGTCCTGTATACTTCTCGAACTTGGGCATTTTAAAACCGAGGGGAAGGTTGATGCCTGGGAACATGCAAAGATCTTTGTAGGAAACACTCCTATAATCTCTGATTCCCTGTAAATTCCTCATAGCATGTTCTAAACTTTTCAATTTTCGAGCTACGATTTCCTGTTCCTCTGTTGCGACAGGTTTCTCCATATCAAATAGAAATGCAGGCGGCTGAGTGTACCCATACGGTTCATTCATTCTCAAAGTAGGCTCTGGGGCACAATACTGACTATCTGGAACCTTCAATACTGGCTCACTGGTAGACCTAGGAAGTCCCATTGTGGGACGCACCGCATATATGGGAGTTTCATGTGGTGGCAGAGCCACGAATATCGATGTAATCGGTGACGCTGGCTGAGCAACGGGTCTTGATTGGGGAGCTGCCAAGGGCACACCAGAACTGCCAGGATAATGATGTCACGGAGTGAATCCTGGCGCGTGCTCAGGTGAATCAGTAGGAGCAAAGAATTGCGCCTGAGAGAGCGGTGGGCAATTAGAGATATTCCCAAGACCTTCAGGGAGCGAAGGAGGAGGCATGCTGCTGACCCATGTCCGGTGTAAATCTATCAATTGTTGCCTGAGCCTTACTACCTCATCAATGTGTTCTGAACTTTCTTCCCTGTGATCCTGATCCGGGTCGATGAGCGAATTTTCAATCTCCCTGCTATCCATGGCGAGCTTTGCTTTGGATCTAGTGAAGTATGGGTGACTAGCCAGAGTGCTGCAAATCTGCCACTGTTATCTGAAAGAACATGCTCATCAAAGACGACATCCGTTAGGATTGAGGCACACAACAAGCATGGGAATTACATTGGTAAAATTGTCCTAAATTCATGTTCATTTCTACCAGCTTTTGAGGGTAGCGAGGTCATTTTAACATCATCCCGTTTTTTATCTACACTTATTTTTATCTACACTTATTATTTTTATTATATTTTTTCGTATCCATCTCTGTTCTTTTCCCTTCTCTCGTTATCTACCTTTATTTTATCATTCTTTATGGATTTTATTTTTTTCTTTAAAAGAGGAACAATAATGAAAAACAATGAAACAAAATGATTAGATCGAACCCAAAAGTAGGTTGCCTACGTATCATGTTGTAATGAATCAGATCTTGCGTAGTTCGGGCAGCATATGCATAAACATTACATATTTTTATTTTTATTATTTTTTATTATTTATTTTTTTATTTTTTATTTTTTATTTATTTATTATTATTATTTTTATTTTTATTTTTATTTTTGCGAAAACGAAAATAAACAAACAAAGAAAAGACGGAACATCATAGCATTTTGATGAAAGAAACAACAAAAACATACAAAGAATTTAGGACCACT
>NW_025837783.1:0-1302 GCF_002878395.1 Capsicum annuum | reverse complement strand
CACCTGAAGAGGGAAACAGATGAAAAAGATGACAACATCGAAGTGGTGCCAGATAGGGAAGAGGAAGATTAGCATATCATACTAGAATTAAGACTAATGCTGAGCTACTATTTTGTTTCTTTAAATTTCCTTACTTGATATGAAGTAAAGTTGTAGCCTTTTCAAGACTATCCTACACTAATAACAAATTTTTTAGATTATACGAAAACAGTTACATAGAACAATTATATCTACCTTACAACTGATATATTTACACTTTGAAATTTTCAACTCCATATAACAATTAGTTAAGGAGTTCAACTGTCAACAAGTACAAGATAACAAAAAAACCTTAACCACCTACAATAAAGTTAGTGCATGATCTGAAATGAACTAAAGAAAGCCAACACTCGTGAAAACAGCATAAAGAAAGAAAGGCAACAGAAGAGTGAAGATCACAAACGATAAACCATGTTCGTCTGTGAATCTCAAGGTTAAATAAGGCAATGTATCATGTGTTATTTGAAGTTATGTACCTGAAGGCCTGCTTGCTGAACTCTTAACTGTGCAGATTTAGTTTGTTGATGACTTACCTTCTCAATAAGAAACCTTCCACTCCTATGCAACTTTCAGGTCTTTCTCTTCACTCTAGAACAATGACAAAGGGAAAAAAGATCACCTTAAGATTAGGATTAAAGAACATAAAATGTATCTTAGAGCTTTTCTATATTGCTCGGACTCTTCAAGAATGTCAATGGGTGCGTATCGGATCCTTGAGAAATAGTGTAATTTTGAAAGATCCGACATGGGTGCGACAATATTTTTGGAGAGTCTGAGCGACTTAGGATCTCTTACCTTAAAAATTAAACATGAATATGTCATTGTTTCTTATAGAAAGAGTGAGAAGAGTTCGTTACTCTGAAAAAAATTAATAAATATACATCAATCTACACTTGAAACCACAAGCCTATGTAAGATGTGAAAGTCACAAGAAAACAGCAAGTTTCACTATGATCTTAGCTATAGTATACAAGTTATTTACCAGATCATAGTGACGAGAAATGTTCTTACGAGCCTGAGTTAGGTGTTCTAGTTTGAAACATGTCGAATGAAATATTTTGTAGATAATACTGCAGCTGTAAAAAGCAGTGGTATCCACCAGCCTCCGGAGAGCAAATGCAAGGAAAAGATTTAACATAGGAATAGAAGTTGCAATATCCTTATTGTAGTTTCAATAAACTGTTTACCTTCTCTTACTAGACTTTGTGACAGATGCTTTCAAATCTCTATTGTTAACAAAAATCTGTAAAGGAATTCAGGATG
>NW_025837782.1:106864-134935 GCF_002878395.1 Capsicum annuum | reverse complement strand
TGGGTCACGCTTGAAAGGGAACATGGAAAAAGTGACATGTCTTACTCCCCAAAACCCACCAAATGTACCCCAACCACTACAATTCTACCAACAAATACCCCATTACCAAAGACCACATACGATTCTACCTCAAGAACATGTTCCCTCTACTAAACTCACTACAAACCAAGTTCCCGAAGACATTGTTCAACCAACCCAAATCTTTGTCACTCGCTAATCATGATGCTAGCATTTTACCTAGCATCACTTCTTCATTTGTGCAGGGTCATGAACAAACAATATCAAAGGAGGATGCAAGGAGAATGCCATATGAAATTAAGCTTAAAAGCCTAGTAAAATTCTTACCAAAGGATTCCAAACTTGAAAGGTACCATGAAAAGTTGATAAAGGAGTTGGATTTGAGGAGGAACCCTCTTTAAGAAAGGGAGGATGATACAAGATCAATGGGCTCTACTCCTTTGGGATCGATACTTCAAGGATTACATCTACGGATCTAAGACTTGATCATTTTAGGAGGTCAAATATGTGAACAGAGGATATCTTAGAAAGAAGCTATATTTGGTGATATCCTCCATGAAAGGAATGGGAGACACCATATTTTGATGATAGCTTAGGCTTCGAGAGAGTATGGGCATCCATTCTATTGTTTTGGGCTTTGGGTCATTTTGGTCCCAATAGCTTTTAGGGTCACTTTTGGGACCATTATGTAATAAATAGCCCATGGCTATAAATATCTAGTTTTATTTTATTTATAGAGAGTGGATGAATGATAAATTTAAATACATTTGAGTGTGTTTAATGGTAACTTGTTCGGAGTTACATTGAATGTGAGAAACGTGGGTGCTCAAAAATTCATTTCAGTGGTGTCCTCATAAGAGGTTGGTGTTGTCGGTAATTGATAGGAAGGTCTAGGATTTGGTATACCCTTTGTTATCCTTTCTATATCGGTTTATGTCAATCTATCTATCTTTTACTTCGCCATTTCCTTGTTTTCTTATTATTGTGATTTCGTATTTAGTGTGTTTTCTTGTTTTGTGTTGTTTCTAATTTTGGGTTTTATGTTTCATATCATTTGATATCAGAGCTGATCTTAGAATCATTCCCACGATTCTAGTCTATGGTCTCGTTGTGATGGAAAATCGAAAATCCCCAAAAAATTCACTATTCACATTTTTGGCTTTAGGTAAAATTTTGAGTCTTTTATTTTTTTTGTTGTTTTTCTTGTTTTTTGGTGTTAGATTCTTGTTCCCTAACACCATTAGAGTCTAAACCTTGAATTTGAGCTCAATCGGAGGTGAATCAGAGGTCTACCATTATTGAGAAGCTCAAGTTAGAAGGTTGAAAGTGGAGTTAAAATCTAGAATTTTTTCTTGATAATTTGAACAAAATGATGCTTGGAATGTGTTTAGAAGGTTGAAAATAGCCTTGGTTCAAAATTCATCGCATTTCGATCCACGATTTAAGAGAAAGAGAATTTTGAAGTTTTTGGTGTTCTTGAGTGTTCTTGAGGAAGATTCAAATATTCATCTTGAATTCATACCAAAAGGTGTTGTTTTATCCTCAAAAGTGAAAAAAAAGGTTTACAAAGGTGTTTGTTTGTACAAGCACCTTTTGAAGATCCTAAAGAAAATTCTAAAGTGAGGACAAAAGTGGAACCACTTTGTCACGCCTCAACTCCTATTGGGGCGGACAGGCACCCGTAGCCGTAAAGGCCCGAAAGAACCAATTCATAACCTTGTACTTCTCATGCATGTAACTATGACAAATCAATGTTCTAACCAACATGATATTATATATCAATGAGAATAATTACATGGGCAAGCACAAACTTATATATACAACACTAGGCCGTTAGGGCCACCACGTCTAAAGAAAAACACTACCATAACTTTACATTAGTCTACAAAGCCGCTAAAAGAAACATACACTTAGTTAGGTTCGGGACAAACCCCCACCCTACTCTTAACCTTCTGCATAATACCAAAATATATGGAACAGACTCGGAAAGCCCCGAATCAACCTGGAGCTCACCAATAGTCACCGAGTAGCTGTGCTCCTACTAATGAGGTGTATGAACTAAAGTACCTATGCCTACAACATGAAATACAGGTCCCCCGTGAGGGACGTTAGTATGAAAATATATACTGAGTATGCAAGGCTGAAGGTAACAACACATGATACAAAAACTCAATGGAAATCAGATATAAGTAGTACTAGTAGACCACCTTTATAAACACTTATGAGAATACATACATTACGTTCCTTTCTTCATTTTTACCTTCTTACTTCATAATCTTTGTAAGACATATATAATGTAAATGACCAGCTGATCAGTGGTAAATAGATAAATTAGGATCGGCCCATGCTAGGCTTATGCCCCTGACCTGCCACCTCCATATAAAGATTGGGATCGGCCTATGATAGGATTATGCCCCTAAACTGCCACCCACATATAAAGGTATCGAGATCGGCCCATGCTAGGCTTATGCCCCTGAGCTGCCACTCATTTTACAGATTTGCGTTAGTTTATTTAGCCTTTGAGATTGTTACTTTGGTGTTCATCACGTTATGGTGCCTTGAAATAATAATCTGCTAATAAGAGACATATAAATGGACACTTAATGCAACAATATTGAGGTGGGGAGCTGTTGGCACACAAATGAAGTGTTTAGGAGCTTAAAATAACACATGGGTGTTAATTGAGTTAATGGAAAACTTCTGAAATTTTCAACTGAAGATAGATGTACAGTTTAATAATAAAACATGTATTGAGGTATTTTGATATGTTAAAGAATGGGAACAAGGTCGTTGGCTTCATAGGATACAATATGCTGCTATTAGGTATCACTTGTCCCACGACAACATTGGAAACTTACTTGATGGAACAAATGTTTGATTTCATGCCAAAGAGTACCAAATAGAGTATGCCTTACATACCTGGTTATATAACTCCGAAACTAACCCGACTTGAGTTCCCGCCTTTTAGATTAGTAGCTACAATAGAATATATGGTAAACTAGTATTACCAACCAACCAACCTATTTAGGGTACTTAACTTCACCAAAATAGTAACGGGCAGTACACACGTAATCCATCAATCAAGGGAGTTATCTTAGCCCTTTCCTCCTCCAATTACACCCACATACCATACATGTCCTTATAAAATCACCAAAACCACATCAGCTTCATTACACCCTCCAACCAACACAGAAAATAAATTGGGCAGTAACAAATGCAACAATTAGTTCGGTGGTGTACCATCACACCTTTCTTCTATATTTCATTACAAACTAACCATACCTTTCTCCAACATCAACCTGGCAGTCCATAACACAAACACACAAAATAGTCCGCAAACAACACCCCAATCATCCTTTAATAACAGCCAAATATGTTCAATCCTCTACCAACACATGTATATAGAAAAGGGACAAAAGTGGACAGCAAACATACCTTGATTTCCTTGTTATTTTAGCCTCTTAATTTGTTGTATCTCTTCAATAGCTTAATCCCTTCACACATACACCAAAAGAAAAAGAAAGAAATCCCTTAATAACTAAGAACAATGGACTGTCCAACTTATAGAGAGGGCTGTCCAAAAATTAATCTTGAAGAACACATAGTTTCCTTAGTACAAGCTCATGAATTGCTCACTTAGATCTTGGGAGGAAGGTCAATTCCAAGAAACCTTGTGGGAAGATAGGGTTACTTCATAGCCAAGAGAGAACAAGAGAGAAAAACCTAGAAGCTGAAATTTTTGTCTAATTTAAAAATGAGTAAAAATTATTGATTTCAATCTATATAAAGGAGCTGCTCCTTGGCCAACTTTCTTGACCCTTTTTGGCACATATTTTATCAACATCTTAGTCTTTTAATAATTCAAGCCATCTTCGCTACCTCAAATTTAGGTCTTTCTGATTAAAGATATACTGAAAACTCTTGTGGTCAGTGTATATGTCAACATGAATCCTGTACAGGTAGTGATGCCATATCTTTAAGGCAAATATAATTACAGTTAGCTCCAAATCATATGTTGGATAATTTTTCTCATGTGGCCGCAATTGTCTCGAGGCATATGCTATGACTTTACCACTACATTAATACACACCCTAAGCCAATTCTTGAAGCATCACAATACACTACATACCCCTCTGTGCCTTCTGGAAACACCAATACGGGTGTAGAAGTTAACTTATTCTTCAAATCTTGGAAACTTCTTTTGCATGCAACATTCCGTGTTCAGTTGGCACCTTGCAATTGATCAAATAAGTCATCAATTCTCGAAAGGGGATATTTGTTCTTAATAGTCACCTTGTTCAGTTGTCTACAGTCAATACACATTCTTAATGAGCCATCCTTCTTATGCACAAATAACACTGGTGCGCCCCAAGGGGACACACTAGGCCTTATGAATCCTTTTTCTAGCAATTCTTTTAATTTCTGTTTCAACTCCCGTAATTTTGCCTGGGCCATTCTATATGGAGGAATTGAGATTGGTTGAGTACCTGGAATCACATTGATACCAAACTCCACCTCTCGTTTTGGAGGCAAACCCGAAAGATCTTCAGGAAATACATTAGGAAATTCATTTACCACTAGAATAGTTTGAAGAGTTAGTGTCTCCGCATTTGTATCCTTCACTCTAACTAGATGACATATGTAACCTTTGAAAATTATCTTTTTTGCCTTAAAATAGGAAATAAATTTACCTCTTGGTGCACCTATATTACCTCTCTATTCAAGGACTGCTCCCTTAGAAAATAGAAACAAACCCTCTTAGTTCGGCAATCTACTGTGGCATAATAAGAAGCCAACCAATCCATACCCATTATAGCATCAAAATCTACCATTTCTAACTCAACCAGGTCAGCCATTGTATTGCGGCCACAAATAGTTATTATACAATTTCAATACACTCTCTTAGCTATAACAGATTCACCAATCGGCGTAGATACTTCAAGTGGCTTAACTAGTAATTCTGGTGTTTTTTGAACTTTCCAGCAACTAATGGAGTGACATATGATAATGTACAACCCGGATCAACTAATGTATATACATCATGTGTAAAGATGAACAATGTACCTGTAACCACATATGGAGAAGCCTCTGAATTTTGTCGATCCGCTAAAGCATATGTACGATTTTGAACTCCACTAGAGCTAGCTCTTCCTTTAGCACCTCTACTATGACCCATAGGTTGTACACCTCTACCTAAATAAGGCACCAATGATGATGATGCAACGACTGATCCAGTAGGTCGTGCCATACCACCTATACCTCTTTGAGGGCATTCTCTCATCATATGTCCTGACATACCACACCAAAAGCAAGCATTTATCCCAAACTGACATGCACCTAAATGAAGCTTTCCATATTATTTACATGGCTGTGAGGACGCCTTAATTGTCTCATACTCCCTTGCTCTTGATACCCCGTTGTTTACGAACTCTGACTCTCACTTCTTTGACCAAACTAGTTACCTTTAGACCCTTGAAATTGTGGTGGAGCACTAACTGCAGAATAAGAAGATAATGGCCTAGGTGGTCTATTAGGAAACCGAAACCTAAACTCTCCTTGGGATGCCGTGAACTGCCCCGTAGATCTGGCCCTCTTGGAATATCCTTTTTCCAATTCTTGTGTCCTTCTCCTTTGCCTTTGATCCTCCATTTTTTGTACAAAAGCTTGTATCCTTGCTATGTCTATGTCTTTTTTCAGAGAAGCAATAGTACAATCTCTAACCAAATATGGATCCAACCTATCCACATATCGATGAACTCTATCATCCATAGTAGCTACTACATTAGGAGCATACCTAGTCAAAGAATTAAACCGGAGGTTGTACTCCCTCACGCTCATATTCCCTTGGTGAAGATTTAGGAACTGATCTGCACAGGCTTATCGGATCTCAAATGGAAGGTAATGATCAAGAAATGCCTCTTTAAATTGATTCCAAGTAGATGAAAGTGCATCGATATCCCTAGATCATTTTCAATCTTCGTACCAAAATATTGCCTCCTCTTTCAATCTATATGCTGCTAGCTCAACTGTCTCTTTACCCGATACATGCATGACATCTAGAGCCCTTTGGATTTGATCAATAAAGTCCTATAGGTCTTCATTAAGATCTGATCCGGTGAATGTGGGAGGATCTAATTTAAGAAAATCCTGCGTTCATAGGCTAGCTGCGCTATCTGCACCACTAGAACCTGTGGTTGGAATAGCTTGTCCTTGAGTTTGTCCAGCAGTTTACGAGCCAATAATTGCACCGCATTTCTTAGATCTTGTTCAGTAGTATTAATAGGTGGTTCTGAGGATGCGGTTCTTCTCCTCCTTATCTCTTCTGGAGATGGAGGAGTAGATAAAGTTTGGGACACAAACTTAGCTTGAGCCTCACTTTGATGAGCTTGTCTAGGTGGTGATTTACTGGTCCCTTCCCCTTCAGCCACGTCTATCCGCTTACCTATATGCTTACTTCTTCTTATAACCGACATCTTTACTATAATAAGAGAAAGAAAATAGGTCCAATGGTTAAATATGACTTCACCTACAACATAGGCTCTATTGCACGATCTAAGATATGAAGAAAAAGAGATAACCCCAAAATGTCACATAGCCTCCTATTTATAGATGTGGTGTACAACACGCCCATAAACAAGACTCTATATAGACACGGCTTTGTAAACACCCTAGGATCACCTTCTCTGATACCACTTTTGTCACTTTAAACTTTAGATTCAAATACTAGCTTACGATCCCAAGTTTAAATAGTTGTATCGATGTTAACTTGGTCGCATCACATAAAACTGCACGGGCAGCATATATAATTCTTTCTATGCCATTAATACTTGCATAACAAACCTCACCCGTTACCTTGAGGTCCAAAATGGTACATTGTAAGCTGTGGAATGGACCAGGTGCCCTTGACTTGTGCTAGACTGGGTCTGTGGCTGATCTGCTTCAGCACCTCAAACATAGGCCAAAGCAGTAAGCAAGCCCCTAGCTATGTCCAGGGTGCGCCTGACCTGTGCCCTATCTGCTAAAGCATGTTCCCTAATGCAGATCACTCCCATTGAGTGCCTAGGTTTCCCAAGTACATGTACAACGCACATCCACACTTTTTGAACACATTATCAACTTCAAAACTCCTCTAAATCAGGTCCCAAACTCATCAATTCCATCTCTTAATCCCTCCTTTCATATCTTTGATTCTTGATACTAATTAACAACTAAACCGTAACCTACTTAGTTGTTCAATTAGTTCTTGATTTGTTCTTTATTGTGTCTTAAATTCTTGTGTCTTTTTCTTTCTTTTATCTTTTGTTTTCTTATTTTAACACTTAAAATTCAAGTTCTTCAAGTCCTTCACTTCCTAATAGAATCATATACCAACTACAAGCAACTAATATCAATAAGTTGAACTAAATTGTGAGTCAATCAAAACACATGGATCAAGAGGATAGATTTCACTCAAGTTAACTATGTTTTTTAAGTTGTGTTGAGTTACTAATTGATAGGTACCCTAGATTTGGGAGATGAGATCCAACCTATCTCAAAAGAGGCAATAATGAAAACCCTAATGGATTGGCGACACAAATTGAATAGTTGGAAGAAGAATGGGTTATACTTGAAAGGAAATATCGAAAAAGTGACATGTCTTACTCCCCAAACCCCACCATATCTACCCCAAACACCACAATTACACCATGAAACACCACATTACCAAAGACCACATTCAATTTCACCTCAAGAACATGTTTCCTCTACCAAACCCACTACAAGCACATACAGAAGATACAGGTGTTAGTATTAACATAGAGAGATAGGAGAGTAGAAAAATACTCTAGATTTGAGTACACAGGGAGAGGTGACATAGGCTACTTTTTCTTTAACTCTGGCTTTAATCTCAGAGCCGATTGGTACATCTATAGAGCCTACTCACCCATCCACTACTGCTCTTGTAATAGGTATGATTACTATATCCAGTGAGTTTTTGCAGAGCTTAGTGGATAGACAGAGGGCTACAACTACTCAGTTAGAGGTTTTTGAGAGCAAGGTGACCTTTTTTGGGCAGATGAGATCAGGGGTTAGGACTAGATTTGAGTAGGCCAAGGCTAGATGGGAGGATACTCAAAAAGTTGCACTGTTAGAGTTGTGTACTAATTTTTAGACATGGGTTGATAAGCTAGAGAGACAGGTTACATCCAGATATACAAAGAGGTGCACCAGATCTAGTTCAAATAAGGAAGAATTTTGAAATACTACGAGCATAGGTACTCTCTCTTATAGTGAGTTGTGTAGTAGCTACTCTCTCGATTATACCCCCTGTGGTCTAAATATCACCTCTACATATGCTGTGATACTTAGATTTCTTTATGGAGGATGACGAAGAGTTCCTAGTAGTTGGGACCAACAGAGGTCACTTAGACGACTTGCAAGATCCTGATATAAAAGAGGAGAAGGCCGTTAAAAAGGCCAGGCGTGTTTCTTTAAAGACTACATTCATCAATAGGCTGAGGCATGCATCTATTGTAGAGGGTGCATCCATTAGTAGTACACCACCACCACTGCCTCCACCAGCTAATATTCCTCCATCTAGTAATGATCCAGATTTGGGTGCCTAGTGCATCCCAGGTATGTTCTTACTTCCCTATGTTTTTTTTTTAGCCATTAAGGATAGTGCATAATTTTTTAGTTAGGGGTGGGCATACCATGCCACCACAGGTTTTTGTTGTCGTTCTTCTTTTCCTATCGGCCATGGTAAGGTTGTAGAACCAGCATGTCTAGGATAATTATATATCGTATTTTGTTTATTTTGTCTTGTGTTGTGTTTTTGTTTAATTAGGATATGTTGAGTATTTAGGGCTGTAGTCATATTTTGACTAATTATTGATACCCCTCCAAAAATTTAAGTTTTTAGAACTATGTTGATATATATATGTTTGAACTTTTTGGATCTTGTTATGTCATTAGGATTAGGGACATGATAATCACTCTGAAAATTGTATAAACTGGATAGGTAGTAGTTGGCAATATTCAATCTGTGTTATGTGTGAGTGAGATACTACCTAGTTCCCTTTATATGTTAAATTCAAAACTTGTCTGGTTAATCTTGCCTAGGTTGAATGATAGTTAGTTAGGAAAGGATCATAGGCCATTTTTTTTATTTTAGTTCACTTTTAGCCTAAATGACCATCCATGTGTGAATGATATCCCTTGATCCCCTAATGCCTTATAAGCCTATTTTTCTTGTTTTCATTATTCGCCTTCCCATTTGTATTACAATTTACCTATTTTGGCCTAGGTCCTCCTTGGACATTGTGTACCTTAACTCAGGCAAAATGTCTAAGTTGAGGGTAGCTATCATAGGGGTGCGTAATGTAAAATAGGTATGAAAAAGGGTAAAATAAGAAGAAAAAGTTAGTAGTCCTGGCTGTGGTAGAAAAAGAAAAAAAAGAAAAAAATTATGAAAATTAGAAAAAGAAGAAATAAAAGACCACACCCAACCTGAATGTGCAATAAAGGAATAAAAGTGAGGAATAAAAAAAAAATTGGCTAGTAAGTGAGACCCCAAAAGTTAGTGTAGTGCGAAGGAGGCTTAGTCACTTAATATATCCATATGTACCAGACGTCTCCCCTAATCCTGTATTACAAGCTGAGTTAAGTCCTATAGTGATCCTAACTTGACTATTTTAATGCTAAGGCAAGGAAAATAAAGGCAAGCCTATGGTATTTGACATGCATTAGCTGGAACTTATTTGTTGAGTGTGAGTGTCTCTTGATCGTCCCTGAATAGACATGCATTATTTTATCTGAGTGAGTGGGACATCTTTGTTGTAAGGGTACTTGAGTCATGTTGCTAGATATTTTCTTATTTTGCATAGTGTAATTTATATATATGAGTGGTTGTCTGTTGCTAATATAATTGACATATCTTAATCCCATTGTGTCACATTGTTGTGCTCCATTTTCATACACAGTTGGCTTTGAAAAGAGATATAGAATGGTATGTTATGATTTGACCTTAATGTGATGACTGACTTCCTCGAATAGCTTAGATTCTCCTAGTTAAGCATCATTTTTGTTTTGATGTGTTTTTGTTGCCTGAGGACATGCAAACATTCTAAGTTGGGAACGTTGATGTACTATAGAAATATAGCACTTTTGATGCTTAAAACAAGGCAAATATGCAAGTTTCTGAGGCCTTTTTGTTAGATATGATCTATTTTGGGTATGTTTTGTAGGAAACCATGTTTTGGATGCTAAGTTCATGAAAAAGGTAAAAAGGGTATTTTGGCTATGTTTGGAGAGATTATGGATGTTTGGGATGTTTTTTGGCTTGATCATGATCAATACATGTTCGAGAGTCAAAGAAGAACTGAAAATCTGACTCCCAACACCGACTAAGTCAACCTACAGACTGCATGTAGACCTACGGACCGCATATAGACAAAGCAGGTGCCAGAAATCCAAAATCTTGAGAGCTGACTTACAGGGTTAGCCTTAATCTTTAAATAGCTTTCTTTAGGTTATTTTCCAGAAACTTTGAACATATTTTTTAGAATACTCTTTGAGTGTCTAAACAAGTGTGGAATCACTTAAAAAGTGTGGATTTACTTATGGTCAAACGTGGATTCATTTGGCATGGTTACCCGTTTAGAAACGGAGGTTGCTTGGGGATTCCTTGTATGAATCTTTGGGTCTAAATGTTTGATACATATTTTGGTTCTTAGTATTAGTGCATTTGTATGTCAAGTTATCTATCTATCCTTTCATTATTATGGTTTGTTTATCTGGTTATCTTATTCCTTAGTTTGGTTGTTGGCCGGTTTTCATGTGTTCATGGTAGGTTTTGTATCATTTGTTATCAAGAGAAAGGCTTGATTTTGTTCCAACAAAATCATTCTTGGGATTATTGCCTAGAAAATCCAAAATTCTCACAAAAATAGTGTTCTTGTTGTTGTGTCTTGGCCGAAACTATAGTTGTTCTTGTTGTGGTGTCTTGGCCAAAAGTTTGACCTTAGATCTAGGAGTCTTTTGTGTGCATTTTTTGTTTCTAGTGTTAGGTTCTTTTTCACCAACACTACTTGAGTCTAGATCTGAATCTTGAGCTTATAAAAAAATATGTTGTTGAAGATTGGTGGCTTAAAATATTTTGTTGATGTTGTTGTTGAATATTGGAGCTTTAATATGTTTTGTTGATAGTTTGGAGTTCCAACATGAACCTTAGAACTCCAAGATTCAAAGTTGTGTTCTTGGTGTTCTTCAACATCTTCATATTTTGTTGAAGAGAAGGTGGTTTGTTTGATCTAAAATCAAAGAAGAAAGAAGATGTGGCCTTGTTAGTCTTGAAACATATTTCAAGACTATTACAAAAGAAAAAAGGGGGCCAACAGAGTTTCAAAGAGTTTTATTACTAAAAGAGAGAAAGGGGTTTTCCCAAGACCTACAAAAGAGGAAAAGGGGACAAAAGCTTCAAAAGATGTTTTGCCAAATGGGTGAAAGAAAAGTCAAGCCTTTTTTAACATTGAAAACACTCCAAGTCTTGATGTTTCCCTCCCAAAACCGAAAATACACTCTTCCAATTGAACATTGATCAATACAAATTGAAAATAAGAAAAAAAATTCTCAAAACTTTCAACAATTTTGAACAACCAATGAGAAGCTACCACGTCATCAACAAAAGTGCTTAAGCTCAAAATTTTAGATTCTAAGTTTCTTTTCTTTGTTTTTTGGTTGCATTGTTTGATTCTAATACTAATTAGCAACTAGTAATCATCTACTAGAGTGTGAATTAGTTTTTTGAGTCCATTTTTTTTGTATTACCTTTCTTTGTGTGCTTTTATCTTTTGTAATTCATTGTAGTTTCTTGATTCAAGTCCGTACATATTTTCCTTGAGTCGTTTCAAACAATAATCTATTCCAACCTTAAGCAACAATTGGAACCAAATAACCTTATTGGATTATAAATGTGATACCAACACTTACAACTCCAATTGAGTGATATTTCAAAGGTGTGAGCTTGAGAGATTGTGAGGTTGATTTACTAACTTGTTTTCTATTTTTGTTTTGTTTAGTAGGTTTTGGTAGTTAAAATGGCATATCAAGGTGAAATACCTAGTTGGGCTAGTTCTTTCATGGAAAAGCTTGTCAATACCATGGATAGCCAATTGGGATAACTTGAATGTAGAATGGATAGAAGGATGGAAGGGATGGAAATTTCTCTTTGCAAGAAGTTGGATCACTTGATAGAGCACCCAACCCTTCCTAACCAAGTTGAGGCTATAAGGTAAGAGCAAGCTAAGAATGGGGAGAAGAACTTAGCTCAAGTAGGAGTATTGTGTACGGTTGTTGATCCAAGGTTTGAACTGAATGAGGGTGACAAGTAACACCTAGTTGTGGAACTTGTCAAACCTAAACCATTGTTACATACTAACCATGGACTAGCATTTTCCCTAGTACCAATACTTCTCTAGTGCAGATTCAGTAGCTAATGCTTCCAAAGGAGGACTTAAAGAAGACCTCTCATGAGCATAAGTTTGAAGGCCTGGATGAGTTCTTATTCAAGGATTCCAAGGTTGATGAAGACTTGACTCAAAAGAGGAACCTAACCAAACTCCTATGGACAATAGGTACTTGGTACCAAGGAGTGAAGCATATAACCCCATGGATTGAGGAAGGAGTTCCCTACCAAAGGAATTCCTACAAAGGGGTAAAAGGACCAAACCTATTGCTTCCAAGGTATGTACCTACCCCCTCCTATTCCTAGTGATCCTTGGAGATATGGTGATATTTTCCTAATATTGAATAGACCCTTGAAGTTGATTGAAAACATGTTGCACCATAGTAATATTGGTGTCTTTATGAATCCTATATGGTGTTTGCCTTTGGTGCTTGAATTGTGTGGGCTTTACAATCTTAATGCCCAATCTATTTGTCGCTTAGGGAAGAGTCCTTGGTGGGTGATTGACCTACATTTTTGGTTTCCTAATTCTTTTCACACTTGTGTGGTTGGACAAGTTGAACTAATGGGAAGGACTCTTAAGAGCATACTAAGTGCCATGAAAATAAGTCACCCAACTTCTTGGGTATACACTTTGGCTTGGAGTGATTCGGTTCTCATAGATTGTCTAGTTCCTCTAATAGCATGATTCCTTGGGTGAATGTACTTCTTGAGGGAAGTTGCTTGAAGAGAAAAGATGTAATGTGCTTCAAATATCTTGTCTCGTCTTATTGTGAACTCATGTTTGAGGGTAATGTTGATAAGAATGGTTCTCTTAACTCTTTTCTTTTCTATCTTTTTCCTTATGAAGATGACTTGAATGTGCATAGAATGTATGATCTTTCTATTTTGGATGGAAATTCTAATTGTTGTTCCAAGAAGAGTCTATGGATTCCACTTGATAAACAACTCTTTCTTTGTCACACTTATATGGATAGACAAGTTATTTCTTTCATGAAAAGGTGTTAGGGTTTTTTTGATTGGAATGCCTATGGTATGATTGATTATGCTAATCTTTACCCTCATGCCATGAGGAAAGTATGTTTGCTTGTATCTCCTACTATTTTACAAGGTTTGGATTTGAGGTTGAATCCTTTTCAAGAAGGGGAGGATGATATGAGTCAAAGGGGCATCATAGACATCATTGGAAGCCAACAGATGAAAACTCAAGCTCAGGGCTTGCCTATTGATACCTAACTAGAAGAGAACAACGTTGAAGCATAGAGAAGACTTAAGTTACATTCTAAGGCAGCCCCTCATTAAGGGACTTTTGGTCATTTACTTGGAGAAAAGAGGCATCTATGGAGTGTAACCACTCATTAAGGGCCTTTTGGTAATTTTACTATGTAATAGTTAGCCTAAGTCTTTAAATAGCTTTCTTTAGGTAATTTTCCAGAAACTTTGAACATAATTTTTAGAATACTCTTTGAGTGCCTAAACAAGTGTGGAATCACTTAAAAAGTGTGGATTTACTTGTGGTCAAACGTAGATTTGTTTGTCATTGGTTACCCGTTTAGAAACGGTGGTTGCTTGGGGATTCTGGTTCCTTTGAGGTCTCCGTAAGAACTTGGTGTTCCTTATATGAATCTTTGGGTCTTAATGTTTGATACACATTTTGGTTCTTGGTATTTGTACATTTGTATGTCGAGTTCTCTATCTATCCTTTCATTATTGTTGTTTGTTCATCTTGTTATCTTATTCCTTAGTTTGGTTGTTGGCTGGTTTTTGTGTGTTCATAGTAGGTTTTGTATCATATAGAGAGCAGGTGGCCATCGATCCATTTTTCTCCTATTTCATTCGAGCTTCTTTTGGGGTTTTCTCAGGTACTATAAATACCCCTTATGTACTTTTTAGTAGGAGTTATGGACTTTTGACACTCAGAAATATATTTTGATTCCAAGATCCATCTTTGATCTTGGAATTCTTTTGTATTGACTTTGATTGATTTATTTAGTTACGGTTATGGGTTTTTGTTCATCTTATCATTGTGATTTCATCTATGCTTTCTATTATGAATGTTATTGATTTCTTCACAATCATGAACGGCTAAAACCCATAGCTAGGGTTGTGGAAACCCTGGCAAATTGAAAAAGTAGAGAAAGTACGATTGTGGACCTGAACCAATACCAATGGCATGCATTTCTTTATCATCGTTATGATTGATTTCTTAATGGGTGCACACATTAGGATCCCGGCTAAATATTGTTACATTCTCCAAATGAGGAGAAGTGACTAGGAAAAGATAAATACAATAGTAATTTAGAGCTTAACTGTCGATCCACTCTTCTAGGTTCTATCTATATAAGATGGTTACGTTTCATCTAATAACTAGAGACTCAAAAGGTACTAGTTAACTTGGATCAAGATAAGGGTTAGTAGAGCGACACCCTAAGAATCAAAAGGTAAAAGGAGAAATCCTTCTACTTGTCTAAAAGACTATAAAAGGTACATAACTTATCGATTCTGCATGCAAGGTATTGGATTGGTTCGACAACACATGATAAGCCTACCGAGTTGAGAAGCAATGGGGAAAAAATCCTAGTGTTCGCCTACGAATGATTTCAACCAAGTTAATACGTTTCTTTGCTCAAGAATACTACAAACAAAACCCCCCATTTACTTTTATTGTTCTGCCCATTGACTACAACTACCGAGTCCTACAAAGCCACGTGTTCCCTTGGGATTTGACCCCTACCTTAGTTGGGTTACTATAGCTTGACAGCGACCGTACCATTATCTAAAAGGAGGTGTTGCTTGGATTTCATGAATTGTAAAAACCAAAATCCACTAAACAATAACGATAAGAAGAAGTCCATAGCATGAAATATAATCTTTTAGAGTATGGAAGCTCACTACTTCAGTCTCACTCAAAGTTGTCACTGAATCTAAGTCATTCAGTAGAAGGAATGGTAGTATGGCCGGTTCCTGTATTGTGGGGATAGTATGCCCAATGTGATTACCGGAGTGAACACTAGCATGTACTCAGGGATAAGATAAAATAATGCTAGTAATTCGAAACCAAATCAATTAACCATATGCAATCACACACACACACACATATATATATATCCTACCAGGATAAGGAACAAGTTTTAGCATGCATTTAAAACCTTTACCTGGGTTATGTAGCTTTGCCGTTCTAAAACTACCAACAGACTATATGGGTTTAGATCTCCCTGATGAAAGGGCCCTAGTATGTGTAAGCCGCACGACCAGAGAAAAAAACCTTAGATGATTAGTACATCTCCCAAAATATAAAGTGTGACATCATGCACATGATCACCATGACCAAACCTCACATCGGCAAATATGAGTTTCTATTATTGGTCCCCCATTGACCTTCCCCTTCCATGACTTTGCTACACATACCCCTTTAAGACTATATTAAACCCATTTACACATTCCAACCATTTACCAAGGAGTATTTTAATTAGGCATTAACCATTGGTATCGTCATACCAAAATTAAAGCTTGCAAGTCTACCCTTTTATGCCATACCAAGATCATTAAACCAAGTTTACTCCAAAGTTTCCAATTAAACATAAACCATGGCCACCAAGGCCTTTCCAAATAATTTAAAATCAACCAGACCAATTCAGGTTCCATTACCATTTATGCAATGCAAAGATTTCAAGAGTAGTCAAATTATGTGACAAAATCATTCTCATTGGTATTTTAACAAATAAGTTGAGGTCACAAAAGTTTCAAAACCATAACCAAGCAATTTGGGGAATCCATAATACCCCGAAATGCATTTACCATTAGCATGTATCCCACAATGTCAAAATCATATTAAAAGTATGAAAGAAAACATAATTAAACCGTCAGAAACTTCGTTCAACCATGAACATCCAAAACCCACAACCATTATTTCAAACCATAACAATATCATGAAAATCATACATTAAAACACATGCTCTTTGTATAATACCAATAAGGGAGGAGTAACATGCCTTAGGCACCAAGGAAGACGAAATGAAACCACCCTTGAAAGCCTTAATTAATTATCTTGAAGAAACCCTAGCCTCTTGCTTAAATAAAGAGTTTGAGAGATTTTTATGAGTGTTTGATTAAGAATAATAGGTTAATAAAGTCCCAAAAGGTGTTTTATTTTATTGTATCAAAGGGAGTTAAAAAGGGAAATGTCCCAAATACACCCAACTTAAAACTGTAAAAATGCCATATGTGGTTACGAGTCGATCCTGTGACTCATGACCACAACATATGACTCATACCATTGAGTCGTCACTAATACAGTGAGTTAGACACTCATACACTGTCCACCACATGACTCCCTAACCCCCACTCATGACCAGACCATACGACTTGTATGGTCCTAGTCGTACCCATGATAGAATCCAAAGGGATTGATACTGGACAACATACAACTTGTCACAACGAATCGTAACCTATCCTCATGGCTCTTAGTGAGCCACTCATACTCAAAGCCAATTAAAGTTACTAAGTTTCTGATTTGATGAAGGATCGTCCTAACGACCCACCACTATACGTAATGACCCATACCACCAAACCATAACCACAATAGATACCCAACCACCATTACTGTACACCTTATGAGTTGGGTCACCTGAATCGTACTCACATCGTATGACTCGTATGATGAGTCATTACAAGGACAGTGAGCTCAAAGCTCAAAAAATTTCCAAGGGCCAAAACCCAGGGTGTTTCAATTCTCCCCCACTTGGATCATTCGTCCTCAAATGATGGGACAAGGTAGTACAAGCATGATTTGGACTCCACGTGCCTCTACTCTTACCTTTAACTAAGTTAGAAAAAAGGATGCCAAGAAACTTAATCTTTCCTTTAACTAAGTCAAAAACAAAGATGTTAAGAAAAACACATACCTTGTGCACGAATTTTTGGAGCAGAAAACAGGAATGTATATTTGAACTTCATGTCTTCTTCAGCTTCCTAAGTAGCCTTTTCGACCTTGTGGTTCCTCCATAGAACTTTTACCGAGTCCACGTCCTTGGTCAACAACCGATGAACCTACCAATCTAAGATCTCAACCAGGATCTCCTCATAAGATATGGAATCCAAAATACCAATATCCTTGATAGGCACAGTTTGCAATGGATCACCCATCACTTTCTCAACATAGAAACATGGAATACCGAGTGAATAGATCTCAAACTAGAAGGAAACTCCAACTCATATGCAACATTGTCAATCCTTTTCAAAACCAAGTGCGGACCAATATACCTGGGACTAAGCTTTCCCTTCTTCCCAAACCGCATCACTCCCTTTATGGAAGACACCTTCAAGAACCCCCTATCCCTAACCTCAAACTCAAACTTCCTTCGACTCATATCCTCATAGGACTTTTGGTGACTTTGGGTAGCCTTAAGTCTATCCTGAATCACTTTCACCTTATCCATGTCTTGATGAATCTAATCCAGGCCAAACATCCCCACCTCACTAACCTCGAACCACCTAATAGGAGATCTATACTTCCTACAACACCTCAAACGGAGCCATTCCAATGCTAGAGTGCTAGCTATTATTATAAGCAAACTCTATAAGAGGCAAATGCTCAACCCAACTACCACCATAGTCAATCACACAAGCTCTACGCATATCTTCCAACGTCTAAATAGTCTTTTCTACTTACCCATACGACTGTGGGTGAAAAGTTGTACTAAGACTTACCTTGGTCCCTAAACCATTCTAAAATAACTGCTAAAAGTAAAATGAAAACTACATACCCTATATAACTTCACAATCACTTGGAGATACATCCTTGCATGATCCTCAGTCGAGAAATTGGTCCTCATAGGCAAGAAATAAGTAGATTTTGTCATCCTATTCATGATGACCCAAATCAAATCAAACTGATTCTGAGACCGAGGAAGACTGGTAACGAAATACATGTTGATTACTTCCCATTTCTATACAGGTAGCTTAATTTCTTGATAGAATCCTCTGGCCCTCATGTGCTCAACTTTTACTTATTGTCATACCATGAGCTTAGCCATAAAACTATCCATATCCAGCTTTATATTGTTCCACCAATACATCTCCTTAAGATGATGATACATTTTTATAGAACCAGGATGAATAACATAACGTGACTCATGTGCCTCAGCTAAGATCCTCTCTTGCAACCCATCTATATCAGGAACACATAACCTTTCTTGGTACCACAAGGTACCGTCACCACTAATCTCAAAGGCTATCACCTTTTACCCACCTACATCACCCTTGATCCTTATCAAGATGGGATCCAGCACTTATTTCTCCTACAACTGTGCTACCTTCTTTACAAACACACCACCGTCCTTAGAGTCTAAGAGGTAAACTCCAAGATTAGCCAAATGGTGAATATCCTTCACCAACTCCTACTTCTCCTTTTCCACATGAGCTAGACTCCCCATAGATAACCTACTAAAAGCATCAGCAACCATGTTAGCTTTACCTAAGTGGTAATAAAGATTCATGTCATAATCCTTGAGAAGCTCAAGCCATCTTCTTTTCTTAACGTTCAGCTCTTTTTGAGTAAACACTTATTACAGGCTCTTATGATTTGAAAAGTTATCAACATACACTCCATATAAATAGTGACGCTAGATTTTTAATATAAATATCATAGACAAAAGCTCCAAGTCATGAGTTAGATAATTCTTCTCATTTGAATAGTCTAGAGGCACAAGCTATAACCTTGCGACGCTGCATCAAGACTCAACTAAGCCCTACACAAGATGCGTCACAATAGACCACAAATCCATCTGTACCTTCAAGCAAAGTGAAAATCAAATCCTAAGTTAGCTTATCCTTCGGCTTATCAAAGCTACCCTCACAAGCATCCTACCATAAGAACTTTACCTTTTTCTAAGTTAGCTTAGTCAATGGTACAGCTATAGGAAAAAACTTTCCACAAACCTTCTATAGTAATCAGCTAAACCCAAAAAGATTTGTGGGTCTATGCCATTTCTTCACTACTACAACTCTCTGCAGATCCACCATTATCCCTTCACTAGAAATGACATCACCCAGAAAAGTGCCAGCGTTTAAAAAGAATTCACATTTAGAAAATTCAGCATACAATTATTGCTCCTTCAGGGTCTGGAATACAATGTGAAGGTGATCAGCATGATCCA
Source organism: Capsicum annuum (assembly GCF_002878395.1). NCBI lineage: Eukaryota > Viridiplantae > Streptophyta > Magnoliopsida > Solanales > Solanaceae > Capsicum > Capsicum annuum. Next base: position 115,318 of record NW_025837782.1, on the reverse strand, counting down.
CCTCACTCTTAAAGTACACCAAAATATCTTCTATGAACACAATGATGAACAAATCCAGAAACAGTCGAAAACTCTGTTAATCAATTCCATAAATGTCGTCAGGGCATTGGTCGACCCAAAAAACATAACCAAAAACTCAAAATTCCCATACTAATACAAACCACACTATGAGAACACTAAAATCAGTGAAGAACCAAACTAACAAAATTTTAACAAGATGAACAACAAGTAATAACAAAAGATTGACAGATAGTGAGACATAGATTATTACAAGAAATAGGAACTAAAGTGTGTATCAAACACTAAAACTCCTAAATACTCATAATAGCAACACCACACTCTTACAAAGACCTCAAAGGAACTGAAATCCCCAAGCAACCCTCATTTCTAAATGGGTAACAACACCAAACTAATCCACATTTGGCCATACGTGAATCCACACGCACAAGTGAATCCACACTTACATAAACACTCTCTAAGAGATGTCTCTCAAAAGTATATTCAAAGTTACTGAAAATGAACTAAGAAAAGATATTTAAAGTCTTTTCCTAAACTTATTACATAGTAAAAAACCAAAAGGCCCTTAATGAGGCTTTACACTCCATATGCGCCCCTATTCTCCATGGTAATGACAAAAAGGCCCGTATAAGGAGGCGGTCTTGGAGTGTAACTTGTGCTCTTGTCCATGCTTCACAATTATGCTCTCGGCTAAGCATTAAAGGTAAGCCCCAAGCTTGAGTCATTTTTATGAATCGGCCTCCAATGTTGTCGTCGAAAGCCATGATGCCCCTTAGACTCTTATTATCCTCCCTTTCTTGAAAAAGATTCGGCCTCAAATATGAACCTTGCAAAATAGTAGGAGACACAAGAAAGCACACTCTTCTCATGACATGAGGGTTAAGGTTAGCACAATCAATCATACCATAGGCATTTCAATCACCAAAACTCGAACACCCTTTTAAAGAAGAAATAACTTATCTATCCATACATGTGTGACAAGAAATAAGAGACGAGTTGTTTATCAAGTGGAATCCCTAGACTCTTCTCGGAATAACAATTATACTTGCCATCCAAAATAGAAATATCATACACTCTATGCACATTCAAGTCATCATCATAAGCAAAAAGATAGAAAAGAAAAGAGTTAAGGGTACCATTCTTTTCAAATTACCCTCAAACACGAGTTCAAAATAAGATGAGACAAGATATTTTAAGAACATTACATCTTTTCTCTAGAAGCAACATCCCTCAAGTAGTGAATTCACCAATGGAATCATGTTATTAAAGTAATTAGAGAATCCATGGAAAACCAAAATACTCCAAGCCAAAGGGTATACGAAGAAGTTGGATGACTTCTTTTCATGGCACTTAGAATGCTCCTAAGAGTCCTTCCTATTAGTTCAACTTGTCCAACCACAAAAGTGTCACAAGGATTAGGAAACCAAAGTTGTATGTCAAGCACACAATAAGGGCTCTTCCCGAAGCAACAAATAGATTGGGCATTAAGACTGTAAGCCCCACACAATTCAAGAACCAAAGTCAAACACCACAAAGGATTCATGAAGACACTAATACAACCATGGTGCAGCATAATTTCAATCATCCTTAAGGGTCTATTCAATATAATGAAAATATTATTATGTCTCCAAGGATCACCAAGAATAGGAGGAGGTAGGTACATACCTTGGAAACAACGCCTTGAGTTTGTTCTCTTGTCCTCTATAGGTGCTTTACTTTTCTTCCATGCATTGACATGGACCAATAGATTTGATCTTTTTGCCTCTTTGTAGGAATTCCTTTGGTAGGGAACTTCTTCCTTCAATCCATGGGGTTATATGCTTCACTCCTTGGCACAAATTATTCATTAGACCATACAAGTTTGGTTAGGTTCCTCTTTTGAGTCAAGTCTTCATCAACCTTGGAGTCCTTGAATAAGAACTCATCTAGGCCTTCAAACTTATGCTCATGAGAGGTCTTCTTTAGGTCCTCATTTGGAAGCATTATCTTATGTACCTGTACGAGAGAAGTATTGGTACTAGGCGAAATGCTAGTTCCATGGTTAGTATGTAACAAAGGATTAGGTTTGACAAGTTCCACAACTAGTTGTTCCTTGTCACCCTCACTCGATTCATCCCTCAGCTCAATAATCTCTCACAACCCTCCTTCTTGAGATAAGTTATTCTCCCCAATCTTATCTTTCATCCTTTCTATTATTCTTTTTATTCTTTTTTCAAGAGATTCACATCGTGTTTCACACTCATTATGGCCGCTATCAAATCTTTCATGGTTACCTTTCTTGAAGCTCTTGGGCTGCCTTTTCCCGAAGACATGGTACCTAAAAAAAATAAATGCTAAACAAAACAAAAACAACAAGTTAAGGTTAGAAAAATCAGCCTCACAACCTCTCAAGCTCACACCTTTGAAATGTCACTCAATTGGCATTGCAAGTATCGGTATCTCATTTATACTCCAATGAGGTTACTTAGTTCCATCACGGTTTGAGGTCGGAATAGATTCTTTTTTTTAAATGACTCAAAGAAAAAATGTACGAACTTGAATCAAGAAACTACAATGATTTACAAAAGGATAAGAGCACACAAAGAAAGGTAACACCAAAAAATGGACTTAAACAACTAATTCACAACCTAGTACATGATTACTAGTTGTTAATTAGTATTAGAATCAAGAAATGCAACCAAAGAAACAAAGAAAACAAACTTAGAATCTAAAATTTTGAGCTTAAGCAATTTTGTGTAGGGTGATGACGTGGCAGCCTATCATTGGTTGTTGAAAATTGTTGAAAGTTGAAACAAATTTCTTGCCTTCAATTTGGATTGATCAATATTCAATTGGAAGAGTGTATTTTTTGTTTTGGGATGGAAATAGCAAGACTTTGAGGCTTTTCAATGCTCAAAAAGGCTTGACTTTTCTTTCACCTTGTTGGCAAAACACCTTTTGAAACCTTTGTCCCCATTTCCTCATTTGTAGGTCTTGAGAAGACCTCTTTCTCTCCTTTGGTAATAAGACCTTTTGAAAGTCTTTTGGCCCCCTTTCTTCTTTTGTGATAGTCTTGGAATATGTTTCAAGACTAACAAGACTACACCTTCTTTCTTCTTTGATTTTAGATCAAACAAACCACTTTCTCTTCAATAAGATATGAAGATGGTGAAGAACACCAAGAATACAACTTTTGAATCTTGGGGTTCTAAGGTTCACGCTGGACCCTACAACATCAACAACACATGTTCAACCTTAAATCTTCAACAACAAACATTGACTATACATTTTCAAGCCAGTATTCTTCAACAACGACATCAACAAAACATTTTTCAAGCTCAAAATTTAGATGTAGACTCAAATAGTGTTAGTGAAGAAAAAACCAAACTCTAGAAACAATCAAAACACATAAAAGACTCCTAGATCTAATTTCAAACTTTTGGTCAAGGAACATAAATAAGAACAACAATTTCGGCCAAGGTATAAAAATAAGAACAACTATTTTTATGAGATTTTTGGATTTTCTAGGCAACAATCGCAATTGATACTAAATGATACAAACCACACTATGAGACACTAAAATCAGAGAGCAAACAAATAAGATGATAACAAGATGAACAACAAGCAATAACAAAAGATAGATAGATAGTGAGACATAGATTATTAGAAGAAATAGGAACTAAAGTGTGTATCAAACACTAAAACCCCTAAATACTCACAATAACAACACCACACTCTTACAAAGACCTCAAGGGAATTGGAATCCCCAAGCAACCCTCATTCACCAAACGAATCCACGTTCGGTCACAAGTGAATCCACACTTGTATAAACACTCTCTAAGAGATGTCTCTCAAAAATATATTCAAAGTTGCTGAAAAATGAACTAAGAAAAGCTATTTAAAGTCTTTTCCTAAACTTATTACATAGTAAAAGACCAAAAGGCCCTTAATAGGCTTACACTCCATTGGCTCCCCTTTTCTCTATGGTAATGACAAAAAGGTCCTTATGAAGGTGGTCTTGGAGTGTAACTTGTGCTCTTGTCCATGCTTCATACTTGTACTCTCGGCTAGGCATCAAAGTTAAGCCCCAAGCTTGAATTGTCTTTATGAATCGGCCTCTAATATTGTTGTTAAAAGCTATGATTCCCCTTAGACTCATATCACATACCAAGTACAAAAAGTTATCTTAAGGATATCCACCCCCTAATATTTAACTGATGATACCTTATTTAACTAATGGTCGTTAATACAGATTCGAAGGGAGCCATCCTTCTTTTGCACGAACAAAATAGGTGCACCCCATGAGGACACACTAGGATAGATGAAACCCTTTTCTATAAGATCCTTTAGTTGCTACTTAAGCTCATTCCACTAGCTGGAGCCTAAACTCAATCTCCCTATTAAGAGGGATGTAAGGAAGGTCATCAGGGAAGACTCTAGAAATTCATTCACCATCAGGATGGAATGCAAGGAAGGACTGAGTTAGAATCTTTAACCCGAACCAGATGATAGATACACCCATTGGAGATTAATCTCTGAGCTCTAAGATACATTATAAACTTCTTCTTAGGAGCTAAGGAACCACCCTCCCACTCAATAACTGGCTCATTAGGGAATTTAAAGACAACTTTACTAGTTCAACAGTCTAGAGAAGCATAGCATGATTACAACCGATCCATCCTTAATATGGCATAAAAATAAACCATGTCTAATTCAAACAGATCCACTAGTCTCTCGACCACCCAGAGATACCACACAACCCCTATAGACTCTTCTCGCTATCACAGAGTCACCCACTAAGGTAGAAATAAAAAAGGGTTCAAAACACACTCGAGACTAAAATCAAAATTTACAACCATAAATGGGGTCACATAAGAGAGAGTGGACCCTAAATAAAGTAAATAGTACACGTCATGAGAAAAGAGTTTCAATGTACCAATCATAACACTAGGTGATGCCTCATACTCCTGGTGGGTAGTGAGAGTATAGAGTTAATTCCAACTAGTATCGAAGCCAGATTGTGTACCCTTTGTTGTTGGAGCTAAATAAGAGGCAACAGGAACCTTGTTTGCCACCGAAGCAACCTTGGCCACTAGAAAGCTTCTAACCATGGGCTTTGGCTGACCATAGTTGAAGCAATTATCCTTTCCATCATCACAATAACCCCAACACAATCGACCATAAAATCTATAAAGAGGATATGATAGAGCTGACTCAGCCTCGCTGCTAGAGATAGGGCACCCTGTGCCCTATAGTTGTCGCCACCTTAGAAATGCCTGTTGCCCAATGGCTTTGGGAAGGGAGCACTAGCCGTCAAGTAAGACCAAAAATTGCCACGCTTTTTTTGGGTTAATTCTGACCATCCTTGGCTCTCTGTTGTTGGCCACTACCCTGCTAAAAAAACTAAAATTTCTGCTTTACCTCTTCCTTATCCCAATGTAATATCCTGAGAAATTTTTCATTGAAATTTTATGCATAAACGTGTTGGGTTCTATCTTTTAGAATGAATTATAAATTTTCCATGTGGTATGTCTTAGATTATGACCCACCATTGCGTAGAGTATCGAATAAGCTTTCCAACAATATATGGATCATCCAAAATGGACACCTGAGCGATGAGTTATGAATATTTCGATCGAACTATGAATAGTAGTGAATAGTAAAACATGCAGGAAAAAGTACTGAGACCTGGCGTATTTTTGCTCCAAATTCAAACAATCATAACTCCTTGTACACAATGATCTGGGTGAGATACTATATATCAACGAAAAGATATGAGAGTCCTCTTTCTAATGAAATTAGTTTCATCCAATTTGAATATCATAGTAAAACATTATGGTTGATCTACTTCAGACTATCAAAACAGTCCACCAAAGGATAGATTTGAGAATTATTTGATTTTTAGGGTCGTTTTGGTCATTCCCCCTCACCCAAAATCCATCCAAACCCTATATTAAATCCTATTAAAAGCATTATATGTTATATTTCATTAAGTTCCCTCAAAAAGAAAACCCTAAGCTCCCAAATCTAACTTCAAGAACCTCTAAATTTCACCATTAATTTTGCAAATTTATTTCAGATTCCAAGTTCCTAGTTCAAGAACTCCAAGACCCATCATTCAAAGGCACGATTAACATATAAAAAATGAGTATCGATCTAAAGTTCATCATTCAAGGTATGTGGGGTTTTTCAACAAGAACTTTCTTTCGTTCTTGTGCCCAAAGGTAATTTTCTTTACAAAGACATAATTTTTATTTGATTTTTATGAATTTGAAGCATTAACCCATATCTTATGATGATTATTATAAAATCTTGATATTTATGATTTTAAAAGATGAATTTACATGTATGGAGATATAAAGCATGAATCTTGAATGATATTGATCATGATTTTAATATTTGGGTCGTGAATCTCCATTAGAAATTGTGTTTTTTGAGAAAGTGTGTGCTATAAGCATGTTGATGTTGAATATTTGAGATATTTTGAATGATTTGACCTTTTGGTCTTAATGGAGTTGTTTTGAACTCGAGTGTGAAAGAAATACACAACGTGGTTGATTTTGATAGATGGGAAGCATGATGGCTCCCGATGTATAAATATTACTGAAATTGTTTTGTTATAGATTGTCTTTAAAATGATCTGAGCTAAGTTCGGGAGAAATCTTTAGCACTGAGTGGGAGGTATAAAGCGACCTTACTTTCTTAGAACTACATGCCCCCGTAGGAGTGAGCCTGAGGCTGATTTATATAGTGATCACTAGTTTGTGTGGATTTGATATCGATAGTCCTACTCCGATGTCAAGGAAATGACGGCTCTCCCCAACGTGGGTTGTACGTTGAACTCTATGTAGCTCACATGGTTTATGTCAGTTATAGGATCTCCCAGTGTGTGTGTTTCCTTGTGTCTATGGTGAATGGTGAAGTGATTTGAAAGTGGAATTGTGAAAGTTATTCTTTCGAAAGATTTAAATGATATTTACATTATGAGAATTGATATTCTTGATGAACTAAAAGTGATTGACAAATTATATGATGACTCACATGTGTTATTGTACTTATTTCATCCTCTCATAATTATGATGATTTTCTTCGGGCTATGTGAGTCTTTCATACATCCTGCATATTTCTTATAAATATTTATGATGATAATGTTTATACAACTATATACACCCCTATATACTCGGTCCCTTTCCATGGTACTGACCCATATCTTCAAATGTGGGCTATATTTTCTCAGAATGTAGGTTCAGTTGCTCAATTCCAGGTTTGATAGTGATTCTTCGGGCATACTATTCTACATCCTCTATTATGGTGAGTCCTCATGTTCTGAGGATGTGATGTCTGATGTTGGTTTTACGGAATTGTTTACATTTGATAACTGAGTATGAGTTAGTTGGGGCATGTCTCAATGGCTCGCTGGTTTTATTAATTTTCTTAGAGGCTTGTCAGACTAGTATAGATGTTGGGAGTTGACTAATAAGTCGTATTTAGTTATCTTTCTAAAATTCTTTTATTCTTGGATGATGATTACTCTGTTGATATTTAAGGGTTATTTATGGAAACCCCATTGATTTGTGTTTGAACTGAATGAAAATGGCTTAATATAGGTTCAGGTGCTCAATTTTAGGTTCGACAGTGATTCTTCGGGAACATTGTTTTGCATCCTCTATTGTGGTGAGTCCTCATGTTCCAAGAACGTGATGTCTAATGTTGGTTTTATGGAATTGTTTATATTTGATAATTGAGTATGAGTCAGTTGGGGCATGTCTCAATGGCTCGCTTGTTTTATTTATTTTCTTAGAGGCTTCTTAGACTAGTGTAGATGTTGGGAGTTGACTAATAAGTCATATTTTAATATCTTTTAGAAATTCTTTTATTCTTGGATGATTACTCTATTGATATTTGAGGGTTATTTATGAAAACCCCATTGATTTGTGTTGAACTGAATGAAAATTGCTCAAAGGGTTAACAACCTCAACCCACTGACCCATTGAATAAAAATGTGTCTCATACTGAATTTTGGGCAGCCTTTCAGGTGCTGGCCCAAGCTGTTACTACAAATGTTCAGGACATCCCGGCCCCAGCTCCACAGCAGTAGGGAGGTGATTCAACTTCTGCCAGGATCCATGACTTCATGCGGATGAATTCACCAGAATTTTATGGGTCCAAGTCTGATGAGTATCCATGATTATTTTTAGAAGAGGTGTGGAAGATTACTCAGGTGATGTATGTATCTGAGGAACATAGTGTAGAGTTGGTTACGTATAGGTTGAAAGACCTTGCTTATGACTGGGTTGCTGCTTGGAGGAAAGGTAGAGGTGAGGGAGTTGTCCCTACAACTTGGCAAGAGTTCCAGGATGCATTCCTAGATAAGTTTTTCCCTTTGGAGATGAGGGAGGCGAAGGTAGACGAGTTTATGAACCTGCGATAGGGCTCTATGACTGTTAGGGAGTACTT
>NW_025837782.1:102644-106764 GCF_002878395.1 Capsicum annuum | reverse complement strand
TGCCAAGTTGTAGGGACAACTTGGCAAGAGTTCCAGGATGCATTCCTAGATAAGTTTTTCCCTTTGGAGATGAGGGAGGCGAAGGTAGACGAGTTTATGAACCTGCGATAGGGCTCTATGACTGTTAGGGAGTACTTTCTAAAGTTCAATCAGTTGGCCAAGTGTTCTGACTTAGTGGCTGATAATCAGGCTATATGAGTAAGTTTGTGACTGGAGTGTCTAGTTATATGGTTAAGGAGTGTAGGTCTGCTATGCTGAATAGTAAGATGAACCTTTCTAGGCTGATAACTCATGCCCAACAGATTGAGGCAGACAAGATTAAGGAGAGAGATAGAATGAGAGGAAATAAAAGAGCTAGGTTTAAACAGCACGGACAGGGTCAAACTAGATCACAGGGAGGGAGTTTCCCTCAGTATTAGGATCGTTCATCTATGCCAGCACTGTCATCTGCTAGTAATCTCGTGCCTAGAGGTAGGCAGGAGTAAGGTAGCAGGTCATATGCATCCAGGTCCCAATATAGTACTGGCAGTAAGCCAAATCATCCCCTGTGTCCTAAGTGTGGTAGGGCTCATTCGGGTGAGTGTTGGGGTGAGAAAAGAGGTTATTTCCGGTATGGTAACATGGGTCACAGAGTTAAAGATTGTCCAGAGGACGGACAAGGGCATCGTGACTATCGCCCTCAGACCCAGACTCAGACTGTTAGTGCTCCAGTTCCAGCAACTCGCCCAACCCCAGCTCAGGGTGCCTCTTCTAGCAATGCTGGCGGGCAGCGCTAGAATAGATTCTATGCTTTACCATCCCAACAGGAATAGGAGGACTCTTTCGATATTGTTATTGGTATGCTTCGTATATTTCAATTTGATGTTATGCTTTGTTGGATCCTGGATCCAGTTTCTCATATGTTACACCTTTGATTGCTGTGAATTTTGAAATGAGTCTTGAGATTATTCCTGAGCCTATCTTAGTTTCTACCCCAGTGGGTGATTCGATTGCTGCCCAGAAAGTGTATAAAAAATGTCTTGTTACCGTTCTTCATAGAGTCTTGTTGGCTGATCTGATTGAGTTAGACATGGTAGATTTTGATGTGATTTATTTTTTGTCTTAATCTATTTGACATAAATAAAATTAGATAATTAATTATATTTTTAATATGTTTTAAGATTTTTTAAGTGGTTAGCTATTGTAATCTACAATCTTCTTATGCCTTTATTGATTGTCAGACCCGGCTGGTCAAGTTTCAGTTTCCGGGTGCATCTGTGTTTGAGTGGTCTGGGAATTATGGTCATCCAAGAGTCATTTTATCTACCTCAAAGCTAGAAAGCTTATTTCAAGGGGTGTATTTACCATTTGGTTAGAGTCAAAGACACTAAGTCTGAGACTCCAACTCTCCAGTCTGTTAACGTCATCAATGAGTTTTTTGATGTCTTTTTGGATGATCTCCCAGGGATACCTCCTGATAGAGAGATAGAATTCGGGATTGATTTTTCTTCTCAATACTCAACCCATTTCTATTCCTCATTACCGTATGGCCCTTGCAGTACTTAAGGAGTTGAAAGAGTAACTCAAAGATCTACTAGATAAGGCTTTCATAAAGCCCAGTGTTTCTCCTTGGGGTGCCCCTGTGTTGTTTGTGAGAAAGAAAGATGGCTCTTGGCGTATGTGCATGATTACTGCCAACTGAATAAAGTCACCGTAAAAAATAAGTACCCCTTTCCGAGAATAGATGATTTGTTTAACCTATTGCAAGGTACAAGTTATTTCTCAAAGATAGACCTTCATTCCGGCTATCATCAACTCAAAGTTAGGGAGTGTGACATCCCAAAAACCGCTTTCCGAACTTATTATGGCCATTTTGAGTTTCTTGTTATGTCTTTCGGGTTAACTAATGCCCCAACAACTTTCATGGACCTCATAAATTGAGTGTTTAGACCATATCTGGATATGATTGTCATAGTGTTCGTCGATGATATACTGGTGTACTCCTGTAGTGAGGATGAACATTCTGACCATCTCCGAACTGTCCTGCAAACCCTTAAAGATCATAAGTTGTTTGCCAAGTTCAGTAAGTGTGAGTTTTGGCTAAGGTTAGTTGCTTTTCTGGGTCATATCATTTCTTCCGAGGGTATTAGAGTTGATCCCTAAAAGACCAAAGCTGTTAGAAATTAGCCTAGACCTATTTCTCTGACTGATATTCAAAGTTCTTGGGTTTAGCTGGCTATTATCGCTGTTTTGTTGAGGGTTTCTCCTCTATAGAGTCTCCTATGACTCAGTTGACCCAAAAGAAAGTGAAGTTCTTGTGGTCCGAATCTTATGAGAAGAGTTTTTAGGAGTTGAAGACTCGACTCACTTCAGCCCCTATTTTGAATTTGCCTGATGGTGTTGATGGTTTTTTTGTGTACTGTGATGCTTTGAGAGTAGGGTTGGGTTGCGTATTGATGCAGAAGGATAAGGTGATAGCTTATGCTTCTAGACAGTTGAAACCCCATGAGAAAAATTACCCCACCCTTGACCTTGAGTTGACTGCTGTTGTGTTTGCTTTGAAAATCTGGAGACACTATTTGTATGGTGTCCATGTTGATGTTTTCACTGATCATAAGAGTCTGCAGTATGTATTTACCCAGAGAGAATTGAATCTTAGGCAGAACGATAGTTAGAATTGTTAAAGGACTATGATATGAGCGTGTTGTACCATTCGGGCAAGGCCAATGTTGTGGCGGATGCCCTAAGTAGAGTGTCCATAGGTAGTGTTTTGCATGTGGTAGAAAGTAAGAAAGAGTTGGCTAGTGATGTACATCGTTTAGCTAGATTAGGGGTTACGTTGTTTAACTCTGCTAAAGGTAGTATAGGGGTTCAGAGTAGTTCTGAATCCTCCTTGGTTTCGAAAGTGAGGGAAAAGCAATACTTAGATGCTAGTTTGGTCAGACTGAAGGAGTCAGTCACGGACCAAAAAGTAGAGGTTTTCTCCCAAGGGGGAGATGGTGTGTTGAGATTGTAGGGTAGATTGTGTGTCCCGAATGTTGATGATCTGAGATAGAGAATTATGGCTGAAGCGCACGGGGCGCGATATTCTATTCATCCTGGTGCCACCAAGATACACCGGGACTTGTGGGAAATCTATTAGTGGAGTGGCATGAAGAAAGATATAGCAACGTTTGTAGCTAAGTGTGCAACATGCCAACAGGTTAAGGTTGAACACCAAAGACCTAGTGGTATGATGCTTGTTTAGTATTCCCACCTGGAACTGGGAAGAGATAAATATGGACTTTGTGATTGGTTTACCTCCTTCCCGACACCATCATGATTCCATTTGGGTTATGGTTGATAGGTTGACTAAGTTTGCTCATTTCTTGCTTGTTCATACTTCATATACTGCTGAGGATTACACTAGATTGTATATCCGAGAGCTAGTCAGACTGCATGGAGTTCCCTTGTCTATCATTTCGGATAGGGATACTCAGTTCACTTTGCAATTTTGGAAAGCTTTTCAGAAGGCTCTTGGTACCCAAGTGCTTTTAAGTTCTGCTTTACATTCGCAGATCGATGGTCAGGTTGAGCAGACCATCCAGACCTTAGAGGATATGTTGAGAGCTTGTGCATTTGACTTTAAGGAAAGTTGGGATGATCACTTACCGTTGATAGAGTTTGCTTACAATAACAATTTTCACTCTAGTATTGGCATGGATCTGTTTGAAGCCTTATATGGGAGGAAGTGTAGATCACCCATAGGTTGGTTTTGAGGTGGGTGAAGCAGCTGTGAGTGGTCCTAATTCGGTATTTAAGGCTATGGAAAAAGTTAAGTTGATTAGGGAAGGATTGAAAACTGCGCAGAGTCATCAGAAGTCATATGCGGATGTTAGAAGGAGAGACCTTGAGTTTAAAGTTGGTGACCTAGTGTATTTGAAAATTTCACCCATGAGGGGGGTGAAGAGATTCGGAAAGAAGGGGAAGCTTAGTCCCTATTATGTTGGTCCACCCAAAATTCTTAGCCGTGTTGGTAAGGTAGCTTATAAGGTCGAGTTGCCTTCCGAGTTGTCCTCTGTTCATCCAATATTCTATGTCTCCATGCTTAGAAAGCATATTAGCGATGTTGTGGTAGTGGATTCCTCTGTGAGTGCTGACA
>NW_025837782.1:82542-99644 GCF_002878395.1 Capsicum annuum | reverse complement strand
TTGTCACACCATAGTGGGTTAGCATATCGGCTATAGCCTTCAAGGCAGGCTTTACCACCATTCTCACCACTAGGTTCATTAGGAGTGTTTAAATCATCTTCAAACAAGACATTATACCTAAAGAGAGCATGATCTATTTCCCGGGCAGATTCGAAACAAACACGTTCATCACTCTCTAAAAGATCAATATCATGTTTCAAAGAGATTTCAAGCATAAGATTGTCCCAAGAATGGCTCTCGGGTTCACTCCCATTTTGGTAACCAATATTTTTAAGTACTTCACTCACTTGAGTTCTATTAATCATATCACACACATACTCAAGTGGTGGATAATTTTCACAAGTAAGTTGATCAACACCGATTACACAAGATGATGTACTTCCGTTCAACATATAGGTTTCAACATCAACACTAGGTGGACATAAATTAACCTTACAAGAAGAGTCAATTTGGTCATCAATAGGATCTAATAGTGTATCCACACTCACAACATGTACATCATCAACAAAAGATGAAGAATCATTTAACTCACAAGTAAGTAAGCTACTACTCACACTCAATGGGCTACTAGCCACACAAATATCATTCTCATGCACCAAAGTGTAAGAGTTAGCTATTTTACCTTGAATTTCTTGAGTAGATTCTTCTTTGCCGTGGTGTGAAGGTCCTCCATAAGCTTGGGCAACAACTTCCTTTCAGCATTGTTCGCCTTCTCTTGCCATGTTGGTACCTACACAAATGTCCTTAGAAATAGAAGGACAACCAATGTTAGCACGATTTAGTGATAATCCCCTCACTTCGCTCCACACAACCTCTCTTTTTTCAACTCTCAGATTACCACCTTGCACTCTCTTAATTCTCTCAATCTTTTGTCTCTCATAATAATTTGGATTGGAGTAGGTAGGCACTTCTCTTTGTGGCTTAGGCAGCAAGTAAGTCATGAGGCGATTCCCCCATTGGTCTCTTAAAACACTAGGCCAATTTTGCACATTAGGAACTTGATGTCGTGCAAACCAATCAGCACCTAAGTATACATGACCGTCAGGCAAGGGAAGAACATCGCACTACACCTCCTCATGGTATTCATATTAGGAGAAGACAACTTTTACCCTCTCGGTAACCTTGAACTCGTCCAATGAGTATGGAACAAGTAAAGGCTCTCAAAACAACCCCAAGTAGTTGACCATGGACGGAAAGATGTAGTTTTTATAGTACCAATCATTCAACACAATAAGGCAGCCCAGTATACCATAAATGGTCACCTTTTCGGAGTGTATACTCCTTCTCGGATCAACATTATAATGCACACAAGTACCCCTCAATTTTGGAGATACACACCCTCTTCTTCTCGTTAGACAACCTCCACTTGAACTAGTATAACTATTCACACTATATTGACCTTGATAAGAAGAACTACAAGGTAAAGAATATGAATCTTCGCACTCCTCACATGTACTCTCATCGTAGCTCTTATAAGCTTTGCGAATGAAAGGGTTACACCTAACACCAAATCTAGGTTTGGAGTGAGAAGTGCAAGACTCCTCACATGCCCCAACGTCATCATAAGAACATTCATGAGGTCCTACATCATCTCCAAACTCACCATAAGCACTAGGCACTTCATTCACCTCATTTTCTCCCTCAAAACTGCAACTCCCAAATCTGCCTAAGTTGTGTTCATGGCTATTTTCATAGCCTCCGCAATCTCCCTCAACTTCATAGCCATAAAACCCTCACTACAATCATAGTCTCCCATGTTGTAGTCATAATAATCCCCGGCTATCGAAGACATGTTCCCCTTATATTACCTTTGTAACCACGCAATGAACAAACAAGATTAGTAGTAAAAGCTTCTCACTAATACTCGTATACACTCACCTTTATGATTCTCATAATTGGAGCGGCGAGTATTGAAAGTTACTTATACTCCGGTAGTCAATAGGATGTCAATTCTACTTGGCGGCTAGAATAGATTCTTGCTTGATCGACTCAAGACACAAAAATAAAATTTACTTACAAACTTAAAACAAAGAAGTTACTACGAGTTAAAAACAAGAAAAAGCACACAAATAACAAAGATACGAAAGGAATAGATTCAACAATTAATCTCCAACTAAGTAGGTGATTATTAGTTGTTAATTAATTCTCGAATCAAGACAGGAAACTAAGAAAACAATAAAGTGAAACTAATAATCTAAAATTTAAGCCAAAATTCAATGCGTGAACAGAACTTGATGACATGGCAGCCACGTGTTGGTTGCGGTTTCTACAATTTTTATTTTCCAAAGCCCAAGTCTTGACCAATTTTAATTTGGATTGGTGGAATTTGTTCTGAGGAGGGAAGAATAAGTTTTGAAGCATTTTTTCCAAGTTTCAAATTTCAAGACTTGACTTTTGTAGTACTTTTCCTTAAAACATGGACCCTTGTTTCATGGGAAAGCGGTTGAGAAGTGATGTAAAGTCTTTTGGTGGTTGGGGGTCTTTCAAGACTAACAATTACTTACACCTCTTTTCTTTACCTTTTAGGATCTATCATTCACTTTATGTTCTAACAATATATGAATGAAGGTGAAGAACTTAAAGAACAAAAACAACCACACCAAGAACAATAACAACAATCTTCAAGAACAACAATAATTCCAACGGCCAACTCCAATCCACAACAACAAACGGCCAAGTATCTTTAGTGTTGTGTCTTCGGTTTTAACAAGAGATGAAGGTTGTGAAGAACTTCAAGAAAAACAACAACATTCACCAATAACAACAACAACAACACTCCTTTCAACAACAACAACCAAACACACGGCTAGTCAAGTTTCTCAACAACAATGTCTACCACAACAATGTTCAACAACAATGGGCAAGCTTATGTTCACAACAACAACATCAAAATACAAGCTCAAATCAAGATATAGACTCAATGTGTTAGTGAGAAACAAAAATAACACTTCGAGACAATAAATACAAGTAAAAATCTCGGCCAAGACAACAAAAACACAATTTTTGGCCAAGAACACAAAATGGACAGATTGTTCTTTTTCTGGAATTTTCAGATTTTAATTTTTTTTTTCAAGTGAGCTAGCCAAGATTTGATCTTGTAGGAACAAGATCAAGCCATGCTTTGATACCAAATGATACGAGAAATACAACAGAAGGAACAAAACACACTCCAAATTAGTTCACTAATCTTAAGGATTCGAGGACCAAGATGGAGACCACACTCGGATTCGCTACCAACAACAAGAATACAAGATACAAGGGTGTATTTCAACACCAAAACAGCTATAAAACGTGATGAACAATATCAACAACAATAACACAAGTTTCGGATTCAATAAATGACCAAAAATAGTCCGCTACACAAGATAACAACAACAAAGTAAAGGATAGATAGTGAGACCAAGATTATTACAAGATTAAGAACTAAAGAGTGTATTAAACTCAAAAACCCCTAATGAATGTAATAATAAAAACCACACTCTTACGGTGACCGCCAAGGGAATCAACTCACCTTAAGATCCACCATTTCCAAGCAAAGATCAATACTAGCTTTTCCAAGCCCTAACTAAGACTAAGTGTTCTACTCTCAAGAGAGAGAATTTTTAATGTTTCAATCTTTCATCTTTCATAAACTAATGAGATAAGACCTAAAAAAAATCCTACTTATAGTATGTTACAAAAGAAGGCAAAAAAGATTACACTACCCTTAAATACCAAGGGTGGCCTTGGTGTGTTTGAAAACAATATGAATTGTCAAAAATGCCCTTAATAAAGGGCACCAAAATCATGAACCAACAAAGGTGGTCCAAACCTGAGAGTCCTTAAGTCTTCAAGGCTCCAAGCAATCTTCCACACTCGAGTTTGATCAATGGTAGGCTCAAAACATCTCCTCCAAGTATGATCCCATGCCCTCCATGCGATCAAAGCTTGATTCTTCACATAGTGACTTTGAATGATGTCGTCGAAAGCTAAGGCGGCCATTATTCTTGTATCAGAAAGGGATTTAAAAAAGAAAATATCCAAAATAACCCCAACTTAAAATTGTAAGAATACCATATGTGGTTACGAGTCAATCCCATGACTCGTGGCCACAACATACGACTCATACCATTGAGTTGTCACCAATACAGTGAGTTGCACCCATACAATTTCTACCATACAACCCTACTCGTTACTAGACCATACAAATTATATGGTCCTAGTCATACCCAAGACAAAATCCAAAGGGATTAACACTGGACAACATACAACTTGTCACAACGACTCATAACCTATCCTTACGGCTCATAGTAAGCCACTCATAATCAGATCCAAGTCAAGTTATTGAGTTTCTAATTTAATGAAGGATCATCCTAACAACCTGTCACCACACCTAATAACCAATACCACTAAACCATAACCAAAAAAAATCCAACTACCATCACTGGACACCTTACGAGTTGGGTCACCTGACCTGTACTCCCACCATATGACTTATATAATGAGTTGTTACAAAGACAGTAAACTCAAAGCTCAAAAAATTTCCAAGGTCCAAACCCAGAGTGTTTCATAAAGGATATTCACCAATTGGCTAACTTGGGATGCATCTTTTGAACTTTGAATTGGAAGGAGTGATTATTCAAGAGGTGTTTAAGTCATCTCATGGTGCTGAAGTGAAGGAAAAGTAAGCTTTGGATCCTATTTTGATACAGATTAAAGATGATGTGGGTCAAAAAAGAGTTATGGCATTCGAAATTAAAGGAGATAGTATCTTGGGCTATTAAGGTAGGTTGTGTGTTCCTAATGTTAAGGGGCTGTGGGAAAGGTTTTGGCTAAGGCTCATAAGTCTAGGTATACAGTTCATCCGAGTTCAACAAAGATGTACCAAGACTTGAAGGAAAACTATTGGTGGAGCAATATAAAAAAGAATGTAGGAAATTTTATGGCTAAATGTATGGTCTGTCAGATGGTGAAGATTGAACACTTGAGGCCTGGTGGGATATCTCAAGAGATAGAGTTTTCTATGTAGAAGTGGGAGATGATCAACATAGATTTCATTATGGATCTTCCACATTCTCAAAATTAATATGATTCGATTTACGTCATTGTTACTACTTTGGAGAGGATTATGCTAAATTGTTTATTCAGGAGATTCTTAAGATGCATGGAGAGCTGATTTCCATAATTTTAGACTGAGGTACGCAATTCTCTTCTCGTTTTGGCATTCATTTTAGAAAGGTTTAGAGACGAAGGTGAACCTTAATACCACTTTCCATTCTCAAATTGATGGAAAAGCAAAATAGACTATTCAAACTTTGGCAGATATGCTAAGGGCTTATTGATTGATTTTGGAGGTAGTTGGGTTGATCACTTGCCTCTTATTGAGTTTTCATATAACAATAGTTACTATTCAAGTATTCAGATGGCTTCTTTTAAAGATTTATATGATAGGAGGTGTAGGTCTCCTATTGGGTGGTTCGAGGTTAGTAAGACTAGGTTATTTGGACCTGATTTGGTTCACCAAGCCATGGGAAAGGTAAAGGTTATTAGAGAAAGACTTAAGACTATTCAGAGTTGCCAAAAGTCTTATGCAAATGTGAGGTGGAGGGAGCTAGAGTTTGACTATGAAAAGAGTGATGCAGTTTGGGAAGAAAAGAAAGCTCAATCCTTGTTGTATTAATTTGAATCAGATTTTGAGGAGAGTTGGGAATGTTGCTTATGAGTTGGATTTGCTTTTGAGTTTAGGTTCCATTCATCTAGTTTTTCATGTGTCAATGCTGAAGAAATGTGTGGGTGATCCTTCTTTGATTGTCCCTATGGAAAATGTCGGTATTTCTTATTCCTTGTATTATATGGAAGTCCTAGTTAAGATCTTGGATAGGCAAGTCTGAGGTTGAGGACTAAGGATGTATCTTTGGTAAAAGTCTTTTAGAGAAATCAAAAGGTGGAAGAAGCTACTTGGGAAGCTGAAGAGGACATGAAGTCCAAATATCCATTCCAATTGCCCGTGTTAGATTAAAATTCTTGAGGTATGGTTTCCATTGTCTTTCTTATGGACTTTTGAGTTTCGTTTATGTATGTGATCATTCTTTCTTGTTATCATGCTAATGGGTGCCTTAATTCCTATATTAAGGATGAATGATCCTAAAGGGGGTAAATGTAATACCCTAAGTTTTGGACTCTAAAATTTTCTATGTGCTTGTGTTCACTGTATGAACTACAGCTCAGGTGGAGAGTCCTAGGCCCTCTTCCCGAGTCATATAGTTCCAATCATAGCCAAACTAGTGAGGTGGCCTAATGTTCCTATTTGGATCACAACCTGGCCCTCATGACTCATAAATTCTTGTCATGTGTCATAGGGTATGACTCATGACTATTTAAACAAGGTGGCCCTAAGTTTCTGCTCGGGCTATGACTCATGACAAGTAACCATGAGTTATTACCTGACCCATTGCAACTAGAACAGTTTTCTCCTTGTTTTAAGTAGGGTTATTTAGGTCTTTTCCTTCCACCCCATTATTATCCACTACTTAATACACCCTAAAGGACCCCATAATTCTTTATTACTCAATCATTAACATCATTCTCTCTTCTTAAAATTCTAAAGAAAGGGAGAAAGTCTAGGGTTTCTAAGGATTAAGCACCTAGGGTTCAATCGGTGGTTTTCTCTCCAAATTTCTTTTGTATCCAAGCATGTATATCTTTCCTAAATTAATTTTCATACAAGCATGTGTTTAATTACTGTCCATGTGGGTTTAATTATTGGTTTTAAATGTGTGTTGAGGGATTTGGAATGGTTTTGGTGAAATTAGTTTTCCATTATTTTAAATTGGCCATTCATGGTTATTCTCATAGTTTGAACTCAATATATGCATGGGTATGGGAATTGGAATGTGGAACGCGGATTTCCCCAAATTTTATGGTTTAATGGTTTAGAATTGGCTTTACCCTCAACCCAACCTGTGAAATTGGTTTTTAACATGGAATTACACCAGGTTTAACTCACTTTTAGAACCTTGCATTACATAAAAGGTTAATGGAAATTAATATGGTTTTTGGAAGGCCTTGGTGGCCTTGGATTAGTTTTCAATCAGAAACTTTGGAGTTAAATTTGGATGTTTGGTTTTTGAATAGCATAATGGAATAGGCTTGCAAGCTTAACATTATCTAGTATGAAGATACCAACAGTAAATGCCTAATTAAAAGACTCCTTGATTAATGGATGGGAAGTGTAAATGGTTTTAATTTGGGCTTAAAGGGGGTTGTGTAGGTTGTTGTAGAAGGTAAAGGTCTCAGGGGGACCAATACTAGAAACCACGTTTGCCGGCATGGGGGTCTTTATGACCGTGTACATAGTTCACACTTTATATATATTTTTAAAATGGCTGGGGTAGTGGATTCCTTCGACCTTCCTTAGATTTCCTTGGTTCATGTGACTAACACACCCTGGGGCCTTTTCAGTAAGGGAACCTAAACCCATATAACCCGTGGGTGGCCTTAGGACGGTTAGAGCTACACAGTTCAAGTTCATGACTTTAAAATTCATGCTTAAAAATTGTTCCATATCTCGGCATCTTATATATCTGTATATATATGAATATGTGCATATGGTTTTTGAATGGTTTTGGATTGATTGGATTATGGAATTATTTTATCCTATTCTTGAGTTACATGCTAGTGCTTATCCCACTAACCATCCCCGGATGCTGCATTATTTTATTACGTAGGGTCCTAGGGGTTATTTGGTTACTTTGTGCAGAGTGAGGTAGTTTTGGTTTGTCCATTGGTCATCTTGAAATAGTGAGCCTCATTCTTCCAGAAGGCCTGTTCTTCTTGGTTTTATTATGTTGTCTTAGTCTCATGTTTGGATTCATTTTTAGCTATAGTTGAGGCTGATGTTCGATTTTGTTAGAGGATTCTGTGGACAAAGTGTGGGTGGTTACTATTTATTGACTCTTAGTTCCTATTGAGTTATATATTTATCTTTCACATTATGTTTGAGCTGCATCCTCCATTATATTTATTGTGCTCAGGTGACTAGGCAAAGGGTATGGTCTCTAGCCCTTGGTGGGCTTGAGATACCCATCGCAACTAGGCTCGGGGTTAGGTTATGACATCTTTGTTGGTTCCAAATAGACACCAAGCAAACACTTCAGTTAAAAGACTCGAATGCAATTTATAATTGTTCCAGCTACTATAGAATATCGAGTTTAGGCTAGGATGACTCTTGGTTTGAGTCCCGGGGCAACTGGGCTCATTTCAACCTACTGGTTGAAAAGTTAAGAAAATGGAAATTGGGTGTGGGACCCACATTTCATCAAAATAACATCAAATGGAAATTTTGACTGCATTATTGAGTTTGGAACGTCAAATTTAGTGTGGTTGCATAGTTCATTTGCATATACAGGATTCTGGATGAATCCTGAGGGGTTGGCGGAGACTCTAAAAATTCAAAGTCTCATCTGTAATTTGGTGCACCTGAAATTGCGTACCTTGGATTGCGATCACGATCTAGCAGCACCAGTAAGTGCCGCAATCATGACACTTTAAGTCACGAAGGTGACTCCCTTTCCAGTCGACTAGAAATGCAATTACAGAGGTAAATGTCGCGATCGTGACTTATGAGTCTGAGGCCCTATATCGCGATAATGACAGTTGAGTTGCAATAATGACTCTAGAGAACCTGATGTGGGTACAAATAACCCATTTTGCCTTATTTTTCCCATTCTTCACTCATCTTCTTAAGAGCTAAACCCTAAATAGTGAGATAATTAGGGATTAAAGCTTGTGGGTGATTTGGTAAGCTTGATTAATGCTTATTTCTTGATTCTCCTTCGGATTTGAGGTAAGATTCCTCAAGATTCATGGTTGATTTTTCCATTTCTTGACCAAAATTCCAAAAGCTTGGCGGCTTGATTTTAGCCCCAAATTAGCTCAGATTCCACCCATTTTTTACGTAATGATTCTTTGAGCATGTGGGAATGTTGGGTTGGTTTCAAAAATATGATTTTCCATAAATAGAACCCACAATTTCTAGGTGATTTTTGGATCCAAATCATAATAATGCAATATGGATAACATTATTCTCGTATTGATGAGTAGAATGTAATTTTGATAGCTTGGCACCTTACGAAAACTTCTCAAAAGGGAAAAACAATAATTTAGCAGATCTTGAGAGCTTTCTTTTATGTTGAGGTAGGCTAGGTTTTACTCCTTGTTAGATTGAGCTAATTCATAGTATCTTTATGATATTGTGTTAGATTTGGGATGGGTTTTAGGTGTTGGTGTGATAAATTGAAATACTTGGGATTAGTTGGATCATTTAGACTATTTTAGATGTCATTTTGGGCATGATTAGCCTACTTAACTGGCCTTAGGTGAATTTGACCTTGAAGGCTTATACTTAGGTTGGAAATGCTTTAGTTACTAAACTAATGAGAAGATTTTCCTTGGTCACTTGAGTTTAGGATGAAACTTTCCCAAAGTTGCCTTACCTTAGATGAAATTGATTTAGTTGCTCTATATTAAGAGGAATTGTTATCCTAGGGATAGTTGTCGCTTGTTCAACATATAATAGTGGATTTAGATACCTTATCCTAGGTCGAGGTAGATATTTCTTGATAAATAATTTCATGGATTTAGAAGTGGTCTTTTCAACCCACCTAGGACAAGACTTAAAATAGTTATTGAAGACCCTTTGATACGCTTGTGTACATCTAGGAAGATAGTTATTTTGGTGATATTTAAATGGTTTGGTACTTGTTTGTTATGATGAATGACGTTAGAAGTAATGTTTAGACTATTATGGTATATATATGGATTATTGTCTAATCTTATAACGAGCTATTGTATATGCTATTGTTTGACCATTGATTAGACTATCGAATATACTATTGAATGAGCCCTTGAGTATGATATTGGCTAATTCATAAATTGAGTTATTGATTATGCTATGAAGAAATCATAGATTATACCACAGATTAGTTATTGATCAAGATATTGATAAGTTATCGATTATGCTAATGATAGGCTCTCTATTATGCTAATGATGAGCCATTTATTAGGCTATTGATGAGTTATATTATGCTTTTGATAATACATATGGATTATGTTAATGGTCATGCTTATTTACTATATTGGCAATCATGCTATTGACTATGCTAGAACTCACGATTTCGATTATGATTATTGATCATGTAAATATATTACGTTAATGGTTATGCTATTAAATACTCTAATTATTATGATATTTTCCATATTGATGATGATATTAATTATATATACCCGGCAAAGTCGGAGGATGATTATGATGATATATATACCCTACAAAGTCGGAGGATGATTATGATGATACATATACCTAGCAAGGCCAGAGGATGATTATGATGATATATCTGCCAAGACCGGAATTTGATTATGATGATATATATATACATGGAAAGGCTAGAGAATGTTTATGATTATATATATACCCGGCAAGGTCAGAGTATGATTATGATGATACATATGTTCAGTAAGATCAAAAGATGATTATGATGATATTTATGAGGAAATTGTTAAATATGCACATCGATTTGAGTTCGGCTATACGTATTATACTATGATGATATACTTATTATGATATATTAACACTGGAGTATGAGATTGAAATCTAGCTAAGTTGAAAATAAGGAAATAGTTATAGTGTAGCATGATATGAATAGACCCTAGTGATGTAATGGTTAAGTTGACAATTATTAGTAGATGATAAATATTGGCTAGTTGACATATGTTGGTTAATTGATAAATAATGACTAGTTCATAAGTGATGATTAGCCACTATATGAAGATTAGTTAGTTAGTGATGTTTAGTTGATAAAGGATAATTTATTGATACATGGGGATTAGTTGTTACATGATGGTTAGTTGATAAGAATTGATTAATTGGAAAATAATTATTATGGAACTTGATGGTTATAGTGTGGTAGATATGGATGAATTCCAACCATATTATAAGAGTTGATAAATAATGGTTGTGGGTTATTCTATCTTATTTGTACCTTCCATGCTTATGGAGGCTTGCGGTGGATATTTATTTTTAAACACCAACTGCCATATGGGAGCTAATTTTGTAGTTACAATTGCATTTGTTGATGCTTTATGTTACATTATGATGATATTTTGGTTATCTATTTATTTATGTATAGCGATGTTGGAGATATTTTAGTTTTATTTCCTTACCTTGACTTAGTTATGTTATCTCACATTTTTTGTCATTCCTATATTATGATTTAGCTTAGTTGATCGATGATGCCTACTGAGTAACCATGGTTTTGATACTCAAACTACACTTTTGTACCTTTTTTGTGCAGATTTGAGTACTATTTGCCATCGTTGATCGACGTTCATTTTGTGTTGTTATCCGAATATAGGGTGAGCTCTTAGAATCGGAGTCACCTATTTCTGAAACACCCTAGGTTTGACCCTTAGAAAATTTCTCAATTTTTAGCTTTTGGACATCATACGACTTGGGTACTTTTTATATGATGGGGTATGGTTTGGTTTGTCTTGGTCGTATGGTGACCAGTGTGGGTTGGATAGTTTCTATCCAAGGTACGGTTGAAACATACTAGTCGTATTTTAGGGTACGAATAGTAAGGTGTCAATCATATGTTGCCCTAAGTTTAGTCTAGGTTATTCTATTCTGCTTAGGGTATAATTTCATGGTACTAATCATATGGTTGGGTATGGTTTGTCTTGGGTGGTCGAATATTGGGAAGTGTTGGGGTCCAAGGTGGGGCCTAGGGTATGAGATTAGGGTACCACTTGTACCCTAGGATACGGTTGGGATGGGGTGGTCATACTATCCTATGGGAATTTTAAGTAGTTTAAGTTGGGGGTAATCTGGACATTTTCCCTCTTGACCTCTTAAGGCCCCATGACTTATATCACTATTGTGACTTCATTTACCCTAGTATTCATAATCTAAAACACTTATAACTCTCTTAAACACTCTCAAATTCTCTCAAGGCTCCTGGGTCAAGGAAGGCGAGGGTTTCATCAATAGGATCAATCTGGGGCTTACAAGGGTGATTTCTCTTCATCATCTTCGTAATCTAAGGCATGTACTCCTCCCTCATTGTTAGTTCCAACTAAAGGCAAGTTTTATGAATTGTTTTTGTGGCATAAATGTTGTATGATTTTGGGTTTTCAAATATATGTTGGAGTTTTTGGTTACAATAGTTGGTTATGATTTTACCATGTCTTTTACTTATGGTTTTCATCTTATTATGGTGGTTTGAACAATTGGTTGCATGGGAATGGTTAATTGGTACATGGTTTTGGCTTTGGAAATACTATGCCCCCAACATGTTTGATAAAATGCCTATGAGAATGTTTTTTGTTAAATTTTTGGACTTTCATTTAACTATGCATGGTATAACTTGGTAATGGAACCCTAAATGGTATAAATAGTTTGAATGGTTTGGAATGGTTAAATGGTAAGGTCTTGGTAGTTATGGTTCATCTAATTAAAAGCCTTGTGGGGTACAAGGAAATCCCCCAAGCAAACTTAATAATGATCACTTGTGGGGTACATGGGATTCCCTCAAGTCAACTTAATAATGTAATCTATGGGTACATGGGAATCCCTTCTTCTTTAAAAGGATGGCAAAGGAAATTACTTACAAGCTATAGTCGGTATGATGATACCACTACTTATAGCCTTGGTTAATAATAAATTGAATTGGCGATTTGGTTGTATGGTAATGGTTTTAATTGGACAATAACAGCGGGGTGTGATAGCTAATTGTGAAGGCGTGAGCCCAATAGATGGACACTGAAAACTCATGTTTTCCTACATAAGGATTAGTCATAGTGATCATATATGATACTTAAGGGGATACGGGAATCCCCTAAATACACTTGTACATATGTATCATGGAGAGCGAAGGGTACTCGAGAATCCCCTACTTCTGTGGTATCTTTGGTTCATATGGCTACACGTATCGAGACTTATTCAGGGGGTTACACTGGACCCATATAGCTCATGGGTGGTTCTAGGACGGTTAAGCTACACATACCCAGGTTAATGGTTTTAAATGAATGCTAAACCTAGTTTTCTTTTTTGGCATGGATTATATATATGTATGGTTGTATATGCATATGGTTGTTTACTTGGTTTTAAAGATTGGCATTATTTTATCCCTATCCTGAGTGCATGCTAGTATTCACCTACTAACCCATCTTTGGGCGACTGTATCCCTACGTGATATAGGAATCAGCCATTCTACTTCTCCTGCTCAGTGATTGGATTTGGGTCAGCTGTTGGATTGAAGTGTTGAGCTTCCATATTCCAGATGGCTTTATTTCATATCATGGATGTCTTTACATTCTTTGGTTATTTCATAGACATTGGTTTTGGCTATGGTCTGGGGCATGTCCCGATCAGATATTATTTTACTTTTGGTTAAAAGCCTTTTGGGACTACTATGGGTTGGTATGGGCAGTGTCAGCAGTGGTCTTAGCCTTGGCATTTGTATTGGTATTATGGTTGATACCGTTTGACTGTATTTATTATTGTTCCATCCTATTATGTTATGGACTCATACTTGGTTATTGTTTTGGTTTTGGTATTATTATTGGTTGGGTATTGGATAGTTGGACTTGCTTGGGTTGGTCACGTTTATGGACCTATCCCAGAGTCTGGAATTATAAAAAATGCCTCTTGTTATATGTTTGGAATTCATTCGACTCAGGGTATGTATTTGGCGGTTGGGTTAGGTATCGGGGGTGGTCCCCAGTCCTGGTTAGACTTGGGATGCCCATTATGATAAGGCCCCAGTGCGGGTTGTGTCAAGTTGTTATCAAGGCTTTAAGTTCATAGTCAATTAGGAGTCCACAAAGTTGTGTCGAGTAGAGTCTATTTTAAGGATGTGTAGCGCGCCACACTTATAAGAAAGAGGCTAGAAGGCATTTAAGAAATATTTCTATTCTTTATGTTCTATTTTCAAGCTTTGAGTCTGAGAACTAGAATCTTCTCTAATTTCTGTTTGTTCAGTTTTCAGATCATACCTCGATGATTTAAAGTTCATGGAAACTCCACTGTCCCAACTAGGGACAATATTGATGGGACACGCTCTTCTTATAGGATCCATACTAGATGTACGGGTCTGGTCCCTAATTTCTCTAAAGTTTTACCAATTTTCTCTAGCCCTTATCAGGCAGACGTGACGAATGTGGAGCTTCGTCAGTCGATTCATATGATTGCTTAGTTGGTAGCTTCTCAGGCTGAGCGTGGTGTATTTGTTACTCCGTCTTATGAGGCCACAAGATTTGGCTAGTTTATGAGGTTGAGTTCTCCAACTTTCACTAGTATTAAGGTAGAGGAAGATCCTCAGGGTTTTTTGGATGAGATGGAAAAGATTTTTAGGATTATGCATGCCACGAATATGGAAAGGGTGGATTTTGCTACCTACCAACTAAAGGATATGGTGTACCAATGGTACAAGGAATGCGATAGGGTAAGAGGTGATGTTGAGGAGTCTTCTCTATGAGAGACATTCTCTAATATTTTTCTGGACAGCTTCTTTCCTCAGGAGTTGAGGGAATCGAAGGCGGAGAAATTTGTTAATCTGAAATAGGGAAAGATGTCGGTCAAGAAGTATGCCTTGAAATTTCACCAGCTGTCTAGGTATGCTCCAGAATTGGTGTCTGATATGAGAGCCAGGATAAGAAAGTTTACTTCAGGACTGTCTCGTGAGTTGATCCTTGAAAGAAAGACTAAATACTGATCAAGGATATTGATATCTGATAACGCTGAACTTACACGTCGTCAATTTAGTGCAAGGCGGTCGTCGTCAATATATTTACCCAACTTTAGAGTCGGGGTCGAATCCACAAGGAACAATGTGAGTGGGAATTAAACTAATTTGAAACTATAGCTATAAGTTGAATTCAAACAAATGATATGAGAGATAAAATAGGGGTTTTTGATGATCAACCAAATGTTAAAGTTTTAACTTGCTTCAGAGCACAAAGCTAAAATTTCAATGGTTCAAATCAATGATAAAGAGAAACTAGGGTTGTGATCACTATGATTATTAATCCCCATCAAATAATAGTTGTAGTGTTAGGTTCTCGTGACTTGTGGTAAACACCAAACTATCAGTTTCGACAATCCATCTAAGTGTTTCTCAACCTAATTAGATGTTGAACTCCCTAATTCACTCGAACTTAGAAATCATTCTATTCATACTGATTTTGTCTCAAGTTGACCAATCTTATTATAGCATTAATCATGAGATGGGAGTTTAACCTTCCCAAATCCTTGTTGATAATTCGCAACCTTTAATTTATTTCTCAGTTCGAGCAAATCAACATAAGGCTGGATTTATTATTTGCAACCCATAAATAACAATCATAACAAAGGAATTATCAAGATGTCCCCACAATCACTCAAACCCTAACCAACTATTAAATCCATGGGGAAATAATCATAGATCCCACAACCCTAGTTGTAGGTTTTAGTTCCACATGAGAAAGAAAGAGATAATAACAATTGTAATCATCATTCAAAATAATTAAACTTACAAAAGATAAAGTCTAAATTTGATTCTCTTCTAAGTTCAAAAGAAAATTCCCATAACCAAATCAAAGTGTTGAAAATTGAATTCTAAGGTTTGAGCCCCCAAAAGAGGTATCTTTGCCTTTTAAATAAGTTCAAGATGCCCCCCCCCCTTTGATTAGAAAACTCTAACATATGCTTTAAATACTTCATCCTAATTATGGAAACTAAATCACAGATCATAGTATTTTCTCGGACAAACGACGATATGTGTGACGGCTTATCAGGAGTGTGATGCCTTATCAAGAATGTCATCAGCTCCTCCTCACATTTGAACAAGTTCTGTCTTCAGCTGATGATGAAGCCTGACGGCTCATCAGACATATGACGACTTATCAGAATTGTGGTCGCTTCTTCACTTCAAGTTCTCAAGCACTGCCTAAGCCTGATGACGATCTTGATGAATTATCACAACTCTGATGGCCTATCACAGGTTATCGTCACTTCTTCCAGCTGAATCTCATTCTCTGTCTAAGGTTGACGACAACTCTGATAGCTTATGATAATGCTGACGACTTATCAGACAAGTCGCCATCTATACTTCCCTCTCTACTTGCTCATAAATCAACTCTTTTACTTTTATTATTGCTGGTTCTCTTACATCCTGACTTTTACTGCAATATCAAAGAGAAAATAATCAAAAATGACAAAAATTGCTTAAGACTTTGCAATTATTCTCAGTTAAAAGCCTCAAATGTGTTAGCATCTACTCACACGTCAATACCCTCAACTTAAAACAATTGTTTGTCCTCAAGCAACTAAAACATAACTAAGAGGACACAAAGCACATTCGGTAGTCAATCATCCATTTTAGCTCAAAATATCTTCACCATCTCCAAGGTTAATTAATTTAAGAAACAACTATGCATATTATTGAAGAACAACAATGCGACACACAGGAATTAAGATATGGTATCAATTCAGCAACAACAACCACGCATGTACCAAGATTACACTATCCAAACAAGTTGCCAACTAGTAACGTAACCAGTGTGCCCTTACAACAAAGAGGTCCCTCCTCACTCATATGTGAACTCAATCATGTTAATGCGGGGACGTCAAGAGACACTCAATCTCAGAAAGAATTTTCGGTCAATGTATGCCAAATACCATACGCTTGCCCTTATTTTCATTACCGAAGCTTTCAGATAGTTAAGTTAGGAGCACTATAGGACTTTTCTTCAGCTTGTAATGTAGGCTTGGGGCTGGTATGATACACAAGTATATTTAAAGTAACTAAGCCTCCTTGGCACTACACTATTTTTGGGGTCTCACTTATTAACCTTTACCTTATTTCTCCTTTTCTTGATTAAAGCACATTCAAGCTGGGAGAAGTTTTTATTCATTCATTTTCTCTTTTTCACAACTTTTCTTTTCTCATTCTTTTTCTACCACACCCAGTCTTGCATTTATTTTACCTTTCTTCATACTCACTTTACATCACACACCCCTATGATAGCCACCCTCAACTTAGGCAAATAGCCTAAGTTGAGGGTGGCTATCATAGGGGTGTGTGATG